>NC_062285.1:112869377-113172408 GCF_902655055.1 Lutra lutra
AAAAGGAAAGGCAAATATTTCACATGAACTATCAATCTCTTCAACTATATAGCCAAACTGAACAAGATGGTCTCCACAGCAATAAGGATTTTGAATTAAGACATATGTTAAATTAAAATTTAATACAAGGATATTTTACATATGAATTTCAAGAAATATTTTTCACATTACTGCCTTAATATAGAGTTTAGAATTCTGATTTTAACCATCCCATAAATTACACTTGTAGATCCTTAGATGATAGAAACAGTATTGGTTCTAACAATGTAAAACTCAGAATGCTCTAGAAGCAGGACATAATTATATCATTACCAGTGAAATTAACAGATTGTTACTATTCTAGGTTAGAAAATAGAACTGAAAGAATTAGCCAGCCAGAAGAAAAAAGATTCCCATAAATAGGATGAGATTTGGAAAACCAAAGATAAACTTATTATAAACACCAAAATAAAATTCCTAAAAGAGATAATTATCCTAATTGTTTTAAATGTAAAGACTTAATTTTTTTTTAAAATATCCTAATATTTTAAAGATTGATGATTGTTACTGAAATACAACATCCACCCTCTTGCCTCAGGGCTTTGAACTTGCTATTTCTGTTGTCTAGAACTCTTTTTCCAGTACCTATATGACCCACTTCCTCATCTGTCCCCTAGCTCTCTGCTAAAATATCATTTTATTAAGAAAGCCTTCCCCTATACCCCAGGTTAAATAGCTATTCCATACACTCCCAGATACACACACACACACACACACACACCTTTCATACCAACTGTGCCTTTTCTCCTTACCACTTAACATCAGCTGACATTCTATATATTGACTTTTTACTTATTATCTACTTCCCCACTAGAATATAAGTTCTACGACTGCAAGAAATTTTTTGATTGCTGTTTCCTAGCACTTAGAAAAGTGCCTCACAATGAAGTAGGCTTTCAACAAATAATTGTTGCGTGAACAAATGTAGAAAGTGTAACACTACCATAATAGTTTATGAATGTGATTTTCTGACATCTTCATAAACTAATATGAAGAGGGACAGAAAGGCTTTCAGGCATTAGGTTTCCTAACTAGAGGAAAGACCATTAAATTTACCTTTAATCTTGGCAAATCTTTATTTGCTTGTTCAAGCTGAAATTTTAGTTCAATATTTTCAGATGACAACTTCAGATTTTCCTTCTGAAGCTCTTGTTCTCTTTGACAATGATCATCTGACTCTACCTCGGAAGTCTTCAGGAAAGTAAAGTTAGAAATATTTTTAAGTTTTAATAATAAAGTGACATAAGACTTAACAGGATAAGAAAATACTAGCTAAAAGGGAACATTTTTTTTGAGGAAAAATATGGAAAGTTGGAGAGCTCTAGAAAAAAATTGCCCCAAATTAATAAGTTAGAATATAAAAATGGCAGGAGAAAAGGTAATGCATTTTAATTAATAGAGAAAGCAAAATCAAGTATGTCTTAACATCCACACACATAATTTCTCCATGTATACTCTCATAATGACTAAACTAATTTGTGCTAATTTTCCCCATCCAAAATTATGGTTATTATTTGTTATGGAATATATTATGTCCTAAACCCTACCCCACCCTCAAACTCGTATGTTGAAGTCCCAACCCCAGTACCTCAGAATGTGACCTTATTTGGATACAGGACCTTTTCAGAGGTACTCAAGTTACAGTCATTAGGGTGGACCCTGACCCAGTAGGAGTGGTATCCTTATAAAGAAGGGAAATGTGGATACATAGGTATGCATAGAACAATGTGAAGAGACAGGGAGAAAATGGCCATTTTCAAGCCAAGGAGAAGGTCCTGGCATAGATTCTTCCTTCACAAGTTAAAGAAGTCATCAACCCTGCCAAGACCTTTTTTTTTTTTTTTGGACTTCAGGCTTCCAGAACTGTGAGAATAAAATTTCTGTCAGGCCACATAATTTGTGGTGCTTTGTTAAAATAGCCCTAGCAAACTAATACACAAACCTATAAAAAGAAATGCCATAATTTCTCTCTCCTTCTTCAGAAAGCTCTTCTTCATTCCTTGAGCAAAAGCAATTACTCCCTCCTCTGAAACCCAATTATGTCTATGTCTGCATTTCTCTTGGCACAAATTCACCTTGGGTTATTATTTATGTTCATTTTTACTTCTCGTTCTAAGCAACAAGTCATTCAAAAGGGAAATAAGTGCTTGATTACTTTTTTCTATACAGTGGGTAGAATACCACCTACCTCACATGATTATTACGAGCATCATATGAAATAATTTTGTGCAAGCACTCAGCATAGCTTTAGTGTGTCCTCCCCTCATCCCTTTCTCTCTCTACTGGTTTGATGGACTATCAAGTCAATAACTCCACAGACTTTATCGTTTAAAAAATACAGCATTAGAAAAATACATCCATTATACATGGCTCTATACCATCTTTTTAAATTAGCAGTAGGTTGAATATTTCACATTCTGATACACTTCCCCTTGAGTAATAAAAACAAAAGTAAAATAAATTAAAGACACTAAAAAACAGGATACAGAAGAGTAAAGAAACTCTAGGCTGCTGGGTTCTGACCTGAGGGCACAGAACACCACACGCCTCCCCATGTCTATTTGTTCAAAGCAATGTGCGTGTATACGCATATATACAGCGGCAAGAAAAAGAAGACAGATGTGTTTGCTGGTGCCTGTACCAAAGGAACATGTCTGCGCTTATTCTCTGTCAAATCACCCCAGTATACATTCTATTCTGCTGCGGTTAGGTTAACACCAGGCAAATCATGCCACCTGCAAGGTCCTCGGTTCTTCCATCTTATAAATGAAGGCGTAAGATGGGGTCATTTTTAAGGCCTCTTCAGACACAGAAATCTGTAATGCCCTGTCCCTGAGCACTTCTGTCCCCCTCAATTCATCTCTTCTATCTGTGGTAGTTGTTTAACAACTGATAAACACCTATCAGCACCGCTGATAGACATAAACCATACTAAGTGTCACTCACAGAAGAGAGTACTTCTACCTTATCATCTCACATCAGGGTTTTTGGTTTTTTGTTTTTGTTTTGTTTTGTTTTGAACACGATTCTCTCCTCACTGAAACATGGTGGCAATTATTTAAGTACATATGGATCATTCTTCCCATTTCTCAAAAAACGAAATTAAAAGTATTTGTTGAAACTGTCCAAATGTCTGGAAAATAAATTCTAATGAAACTCTATTCTGTAAAAATAATATGAATAAAACTCTTACATATTGAATTTTATGAGATTTCCAGTTCTTGTACAGAAGAGGAATCCAGCTAAAAGGGATACACTGCTAGGGGCACATGGGTGGCATTTTCGGCAAAGTGTCAGACTCTTGGTTTCAGCTCAGGTCATGATCTCAGGGTTGTTGAGACTGAGACCCGCTTTGCTCTGTGCTCAGCACGGAGTCTAAGATTCACTTTGCCTCTGCCCCTCCCCACTGCATGCTCTCTCTCTCTAAAATAAATAAATCTTAAAAACAAAAACAAAACCAAAAATGGATGGGGGATACACTGCTAGAAACCAAACTCTTAGTGGGTGGGAGTTAAAGAAACACACAGTGGATGTCTCAAACTTTTAATTATTTATTATCAAGTAAAAGAAAAAGTTTTATGAACGTGGATAAAGAAATGAAACAAGAATTAAGTCACTTTCATCCATTTTCTCCTCACATTTAAATGTCTGTTTTTATTGATGTTTTTAGGACTTGGGTCACTGGAATATATAGGTGCAAAGGATAAAGAAAAAAAAAGATAAATGCTATTTGATTTCAACTGGGGGCAAACATGTCTTAGCCTGTACTGCACTTTGAACGGACCAAAAAGTAGTGTGTCAAGAGAGATCATGAACTACAGAGTCAGACCTGTGTTTAGATCCCGGTTCTGGATCACTAGAGATATTACTCATGCTCCAAGCTTCCCATGTAAAACAGAAATAATACTCTGCAAAGCGCTATGAAAATTAAACCTAGGCACAACATTGCAACACAGGAAAACTCCCTTCTTTCATTATAAAAAAGTATATGTCATAAACTATGTGGCAAAAAGATGACCAAAGAATGTCATACAGTATCGTAACATACTTTTACTGATCGTATTCACTGTAGTAAAAGTCTGTGATGAGACTTCAGAGCAACCTGAATTAGAAATTTCTAAGGCAACAGGAACACCTCTATAGGGCCAGATTTTTGTCACCCCATAATGTAATCTAATTCTTTTTAAGTGAGTACTAGTGGTAAAACAGTGAGTACTAAAATGAATTAGGAAATGCATAACCATTAATTTTTGAAGGAACCAGTCAAATATTAGAGCTTAAGACACATTTCTTTATATATTACATATAATATATATATATCATTAACAATTTAGTTAATATTCTTTACGAATCCTATACAACGTATTTCCATTTGTCCCACATGTGTATACCACTTGCTACAGGAAGATTCCGATAACACACACACACAGGACCGTCATGGACTCAAACCTGGGACACTTCGTCTCTTGGCCGGACTGGTCCGTCGGAGTCAGAGTTTGCCTGTGCGCCCTCCTCAGCACACTGACTCAGTGCGGCCGCAACTGTGGCATAATCAGGGTCCTCTCTGGCGGATTCCTCTGGATCCCAGTGGTTGCTGTGACCCACAGCTTCAGCTACTTGTCCCTCTCCTTCGTCATTCTTGCCTAGCTCATTCTCTTCCCCGTTTTCATGTTCCTGTTTATTATTTTCACAACTGTCTTGATTTATTTTCTCCATTTTGGGATCTGCTTCATTTTCAAAATTGGACTTAACATCTGCCAAGGTACCATTAGTTGACTTAAATGGACTTGACTTATGGTTTGGTCTTGTCTCGGATTTATTTAACTCCGTAGGCTCTACAGTATCTTCTGCTGCGTGTTTTTCTTCATTACTGGGATCCCGTAGAATATCTTTAGGTACCTGATCATGTATGTCGTCACTGGCATCTATTCCCTTCCCACTTTTAATTCTGAAAACTGTTACGGGTTTTTTTTTGTTCCTGTGTAAAGTGTTCTTTTTGTAAAAAGTATTGTGCCTATATTTATTAACACTGGTAGCAAGGGTAGAAAGCGTAGTTGTGTCACATAACAGATTCTGCTTGAAGCAGAAGAAAGAGAAGAAACATGAAAAGAAGAAAGAAATAACAAAAACATACACACCAATTGTTTTAAAGTAAGACACAACAAACAATTCTGTATTAATTACTTTTTATAAAGAAAACTAGAAATATGTAACGTCTGAGTGGAAACAATGCTAAATAGACATATTTTTCTAATTTGCCCAATTGTATGTTCTTGCCACAGCAAAACTCAAAATGATAACTTCATTTAAAACCACATTTGTAATAAAGTTTCATACAAAGCCTAAGAATCTTAAGTTTACTTATGTAAGGAGGATTAAAGAAGTTCACATACATCACTACCTGGTAAAAATAAAAGTTGGATTTATTGCATTAATATTATAAGAGGGATCAAATATTCTGGCTCAGATAAAGGTAGAAGTTGATATCACTTTTAATCTTTAAAAACAGAAAAACAAATAGGTGTATACTTACTGAAGTTCTAGAATGTGTCTCCTTTGAAAACTGTTTTTCTAAAACATGAAGTTTTTCTTGGAGGTATCTATTTTGTAAACGTAAATCTTCAATGACAGAATCTCTAGGGAGAGCTTGGCGTGTCCTATGAGAAACAACAACAAACTCTTTACTATTCAAACTTCAACTCTCCACAGCTTTACTCTACCAACATGTAGAAAAGAAAGAAAATATATATTTATTAATACAGTATTTACTTGAAATTCCACAAAACTTGTAAGCTTTGCAAAAATCAAGACATGACTCTACAGTATAAAGTGATCCTCTATAGGATTCGCTGCAGGGCTCTTTTGAATTATGAGTTAACAAGTGTATTTTGATTTATGGAAACACATTTTATCTTTAAAGACCATGCATCTACTTATATGGAACTGTGTAAGCCAAATCAAAATAGCCACTATTTTTAAAACATTATATAACTATTTCATAACATCTGTGTGCTTCTTGAAAAGCTCAAGGATTCACAAAAGGCTCTTAGTGGTGCCAGATAATCTGTTACTGCAGGTCTCATGAGCATGGCCTCCAAGGCCCTCCATAACCTGGCCCCACTACACCTATTCAACCTAATTGTCCAGGAGTCTACCTTTACTAAGACAAAAAAGTCTACCCTTACCCACACATGAAAGCTTTACTCCTGCCACTATGTCTCTGCTAGGGTTCTGCTCTCTCGGAATGTCCCTCCTCCCTTTAACATCTAGATCGATTCATTCAACTTAGAAATTCAAGTTGAGCTGAGAAGGTAAGTTCCATCTCTTCTATCAGATCTTCTCCAATTACTTCAGCCACACAGAGTCACATTATTAGGAAAACAAAACAAAACCTCTAAAAGCATTAAGTTTCAAAACTAAAATATTTTGATCCTTGTGAAAACTGCAAAGGAGGAAAAAGGGTTTAATGTTGTTTTGAACATATGCTTAGATCAAGACAAACAAAGAAGGGAAGGCTGAGATCAAACAGATTCTGTACAAGAGGTGTCAAAAGAAAGAATTCTTCGATTGCTATTTTCTTCTCCATCATGAAAAATTCTGAGGGATTTAAGAAACAATGACTTAGGAAAAAAAGAAAGGAAATGTAGATGCTCAGGAGTGTTCCCTTAAAGGAGTTCACATTACATTAACACTGACGCAATCACAGACATTAATAAAGAAGCACTAATGGTAATTTTTGAAGAGTAACAGAAAGGAAAAAAAGTATGATAAATTTAGGAACAGCAAGTATCCTCATATACAAATATGACAAGTAGGTAAGACCTTAAAAATGATCATTAAGACGATTCTGGACATCTTGTAAGTACTTAGTAGAGAAGTGACAGATTATGTAAAACTAACTGAAGTTCATCTAAGAATAAATGAAACAGATTATTACAGTTTCAGTTGTTGTTAGAAAATGATTTTATTTGGTTTTGCATGACTATGATTATATCAGCATGGAAAGAGAGGACAAAACAAAAAAACTTCAAAGACTCTGCTAAAGAAATGACATGGCGGGGAGAGGGAGAGCTGGTTCTAGGTACAGGGGAGTAAACATATCCAATCTTGCCTCTCTCAAATGCATAGAAGAGCTATTTGAGAACTCTGAAAAGTTAATATTTTACAGATTGGGATAGCATACCAGAATTTGAAGTATCAGCAAATAGGCAGTGATTTACCTTTCCTTTTTCTCTGGTGTTTCTTGGCCTGAATGCAACACTGTTTGAAACCTGAAGATGAGTGTTAGTACTGAGGAAGAAAGCCCCAGATTTCCCTCAAAGTACCGAAAAGAGGAGCCCTAGGGAAATGGAAAGTATTAGGGAGATCAAAGAAAGGGAGGAACTAAAAAAAGGGATCTTATAAAGTCATTTATGAACTTCTGGGCTCACCACAGAGCAGTATGTGCATGGATCTGATCTTAGGGTAGCAAAGACTCACCCCACAGAAAACAGTTTGGAATGTGGGGCCTGATCCTATCCAGACTGGCTGCCTGCTAAAACAAAAATATCCACATTTTCCATAGAATTTAACCAAGATCCAAAGTTTCACCACATAATATTCAGAAGATTCAAGAATACAATCCAAAATGAGGTGGCATACCAAGAACCAGAAATATCTTAACTCACATAGGAAAAGACAACAGAACCCAAGCCTAAAGTAATACACATTCATTACATCAGTTACTGTGGGTCAGTTTTTGTCCTTATAATGGGTACCACATTTTCATGAAACAGCCTACCTCATATATGAAATGTCATTTTCTAAGTCAAGATTTCTTTTTTTCAATTCTTCCAACTCCTTTTCTGACTCCAAAGCTCGCACTCCCATAACTTGATCAACAGTAATGCCAGTTGTTTTTAGTTTCCTCTGCAAGGTAAGTTTCTCTTTGTCAGCTCTGTGGGATTTAATGTAGCATCATGAAAATATTTCACTGTTTTGCATTCAATTTATTAAACCACAGCTTACTCAATTACAAGACCAACATAAAAAAATTAGATCTTTCTGTATTTGCTATGAGCTAACATTTCAAAATTATAGTAAGCCCATTTATAATTTTAAATACCTTTTTTTAAAAGATTCTGTTTATTAAAGAGAGAGAGAGAGAGAAAGTGCATACAAGTATGAGGGAGAGGCAGAGGGAGAGAGAGGCAGACTTCAAGCCAAGCAGGGAACCGGACGTGCCACTCGATCTCAGAACCCTGGGATTATGACCTGAGCTGAAGGCAGATGCTTAACAAAGTGAGCCACCTAGGTCACCCAAGTTGTTAAAATACTTATAAACACATTTTAAGGAAAATAAAAAGTGAACTATAAACAACGGATAATTAAAAGTAGGAAAATTTTCAAGTATGGTATCAAATATGATAAAACAATATAACTTCCAAATCAAGATTTTGCACATAATTAATTAGACTTATCTTTAAACTCACTTGGCAAAAAGATCTTTCAAAGTAGTCAACTGCTTTGTTAGAATATAGACTTCTCCCTCTTTTTCCTTCAACTTGTTTCTAATTCCCTCTATTTTGGTTTGCCATTTTTTACCTTCTTCCCACCTAATTAATTCTTCTTTAGCACTCTGTGAATAACAATGGAGAAAATTACCAATATTGTTTTTAATTTCAAGATGTATCAATTACAATTTACTAGAACAATGGTAAACCAATATTTCTTAGAGATTATGTAAATACATTCATTTTGCTATGTAACTTCTAGACTCTTTAGACATGCCAAGCTATTAACAAAAATCCCCTTCAGTATAAGGGTTCTGTGTTCTATTACTTGACAGATGATATTCTAGGGAAAAGTCTGGACTAAGGCCAACAGACTTAGGAGTCTTTAAGATTATTTATTTATTTACTTATTTATTTTATTTTTCAGTGTTCCAAAATTATTGTTTATGCACCACACCCAGTGCTCCATGCAATACGTGCCCTCCATAATACCCACCACCAGGCTCACCCAACCCCCAACCTACTCCCCTCCAAAGCCCTCAGTTAGTTTCTCAGAGTCCACAGTCTCTCATGGTTTGTCTCCCCCTCCAATTTCCCCCAACTCACTTCTCCTCTCTATCTCCCAATATCCTCTGTGTTATTACTTATGCCCCACAGGTAACTGAAACCATATAATTGACTCTCTCTGCTTGACTTATTTCCTCAGCATAATCTCTTTCAGTCCCATCCATGTTGATACAAAAGTTGGGTATTCATCCTTTCTGATGGAGTCATAATACTCCATTGTACATATGGACCATATCTTCTTTATCCATTCATCTGTTGAAGGGCATCTTGGTTCTTTCCACAGTTTGGTGACTATGGCCATTGCTGCTATGAACATCGAGGTACAGATGCCCCTTTTTTTCAATACGTCTGTATCTTTGGTATAAATACCCAGTAGTGCAATTGCAGGGTCAAGAGGGTAGCTCTATTTTTAATTTCTTAAGGAATCTCCACACAGTTTTCCAAAGTGGCTATACCAACGTGCATTCCCACCAACAGTGTAAGAGGGTCCCCCTTTATCCACATCCTCTCCAACACTTGTAAATTGTCCTGTTAATTTTGGCCATTCTAATTGGTGGAAGGTAGTATCTCAATTGGTTTTGATTTGAATCTCCCTGATGGCTAATGATGATGAGCATTTTTTCATGTGTCTGTTAGCCATTTGTATGTCTTCTTTAGAGAAGTGTCTATTCATGCCTTCTGCCCATTTTTTGACATGATTATCTGGTTTTTGAGTGTTGAGTTTGAGGAGTTCATGACAGACCTTGGATATCAGCCCTTTGTCTGTAGTGTCATTTGCGAATATCTTCTCCCATTCCAAGGGTTGCCTCTTTGTTTTGTTGACTGTTTCCATTGCTGTGCAGAAGCTTTTCATCTTGATGAAGTCCCAAAAGTTCATTTTCGCTTTTGTTTCCTTTGCCTTTGGAGGCACATGCCTTGAAAGAAGTTGCTGTGGCCGATGTCAAAGAGGTTACTGCCTATGTTTTCCTCTAGGATTTTAATAGATTCCTGCCTCACGTTGAGGTCTTTTATCCATTTCCAGTTTATCTTTGTGTATGGTGTAAGAGAATGGTTGAGTTTCATTCTTCTACACATAGCTGTCCAATTTTCCCAGCACCATTTATTGAACAGACTTTTTTTTTTCACTGGATATTTTTTCCTGCTTTGTCAAAGATTATTTGACCACAGAGTTGAGGTTCCATATCTGGACTCTCTACTCTGTTCCACTGGTCTATGTGTCTGTTTTTGTGCCAGTACCATGCTGTCTTGGTGATCACAACTTTGTAGTAAAGCTTGAAATCAGGCCATGTGATGCCCCCAGTTGTGTTTTTCTTTTTCAATATTTCCTTAGCAATTCAGGGTCTTTTTTGGTTCCATATAAATTTTAGGATTGTTTGTTCCAGCTCTCTGAAAAATGCCGGTGAAATTTTGATGAGGATGGCCTGCTTAGGAATGATTGGACCAACCAGGAAATCAAAGAAGAACTTAAACAATTCATGGAAACCAATGAGAATGAAGACACTTCAGTCCAAAACCTATGGGATATGGCAAAGGCAGTCCTAAGGGGGAAATACATAGCCATCCAAGCCTCCCTTAAAAAAATTGAAAAATCCAGAATACACCATCTCTCTTTACACCTTAAAGAACTGGAGAATCAACAACAAATTAAGCCAACCCCACACACAAGAAGGGAAATAATCAAGATTAGAGCAGAGATCAATGGGATAGAAACTAGAGATACAGTAGAACACATCAACGAAACTAGAAGCTTGTTCTTTGAAAGAATCAATAAGATTAATTAAACTATTGGCCAAACTAATCCAAAAGAAAATAGAGAGGATCCAAATTAATAAAATTATGAATGAAAAGGGAGAGATCATGACTAACACCAAGGAAATAGAAACAGTCATCAGAAATTATTATCAACAGTTATATGCCAATAAGTTAAGCAAACTAGATGAAATGGATGCATTCGTGGAAACCTATAAACTTCCAAAACTGAATCAGGAAATAATTGACAACCTGAATAGACCAATACCTAGTAACAAGATTGAAGCAGTGATCAAAAACCTCCCCAAAAAATAAGAGCCCAGGACCTGATGACGGATTCCTTGGAGAATTCTACTAAACATTCAAAGAAGAAATAATCCCTATTCTCCTGAAGCTGTTTCAAAAAACAGAAACAGAAGGAAAACTTCCAGACTCTTTCTATGCAGCCAGCATTACCCTGATCCCCAAGCTAGGCAAAGACCCTCACCAAAAAGGAGAATTTCAGACCATTATCACTGATGAATATGGGTGCCAAGATTCTCAACAAGATCCTAGCTAATAGGAGCCAACAGTACATGAAAAAGGTTATCCACCATGACCAGGTGGGATTTATCCATGGGATGCAAGGGTGGTTCAACATTCACAAATCAATTGATGTGATAGAATAAATCCGTAAGAGAAGAGAGAAGAACCACATGGTCCTCTCAGCAGATACAGAAAAAGCATTTGACAAAATACAGCATCCCTTCCTGATCAAAAATCTTCAAAGTATAGGGATAGAGGGAACATTCCTCAACTTCATAAAATCTATCTGTGAAAAACCCACTGTGAATATCATTCTCAATGGGGAAAGGTGACAGCCTTCACTTTGAGATCCGGAAAGCGACAAGGATGTCCACTCTTGCCACTGTTGTTCAACATAGCACTAGAAGTCCCAGCAACAGCGATCAGACAACAAAAAGAAATAAAAGGTATTCAAACTGGCAAAGAAGAAGTCTTTAAGATTCTAATAAAGATGATCATGACCAAAGTAAGCTTCTGACAAAGAATGTATATGTACAAAGGATCAACCCAATTTTAACCAAAACAGCAATCTTCTAGCATCACAGCACCTTCAAATCTTCAATCCACATGACTTCTCTTATCAAATATATGTTTATATAGTGCTACTCATCTGCCAAATATTACTCTAGGTACTAGAAGTAGAAGCAATGAATAAACCAGAGAAAGAGCATTATAGTCTAATTTATGATGGTTGGGTGGATTAGAGAAAGGGAAAAAAATATAGACAAAAAGAAAAAAAATATTTTGTATTACATTAGCTGGTGATTAAGTGCTTAAAAAAAAGAGCAGTGAAGAGAACTATCTAGTGGCATTAACAATGCCATTGGGACATATAAACTTCCAATAGGATACATTTGTATCAGTCTGCATTTGTAGCTCTGAATTTCTACTAATGCTACACTACTTCATTATATTTTCTAATGTAGCATGTCAGAGCATTTTCATGTTGAAATATGAGGAATATAGAAATATCTATTATTTTTATAAATTATTTTTGTTTCTCCTTTATATTTCATTTATAATGATTATTTTGAAATTATACATGTAAGTAGATTCTATTAACTATAAATTTCATGTGGAATAGTACAGAGGATGTCATGAAACACTGTATTTATTACAAAAGGCAATGCCAGGGCTGAAAGAGTTAAAAGACATAGTTTAAAGTCAAATGCTCAACTAAGATAAGTTGCCCTATCAAAACTGTCTTCTTTGACACTGGCCAATTATTTATTTAGTCCAGTTAACAAGTATTCTTTTAAAAAATGCAAAAACTTCAGTGTTTGATCATTATTAATTTCTTTTTTTCCTGAAATATACACAAGGAATTTTGTGACTTCCAGAAATGTAAGTATTTGTTTGGGCGTAATGGTATATAAGTAAATAATTCTGTAACATTGGCGTGCTTTGTAGGGATTGGGCAATTCTATCCTATCTGACATTACCCTCTGAATTAAGACTGAGCAAAACAAGGCTAAAATAACTTAAAAATGAACCACAACAACAATAAAATAACAAAGACAAATGTCACCAAGGATCTGTTCTAGATGGGGGGAGAAGAGAGGATACAGAGAGAACTTCTCTTTTCATATTTTCTGTACCAATAGCCACTCAGGCATGGATTTCAGAATAATGTAATTGCATTTTAAGTTTTTCTTTCGTTTAACAAATACCAAGCATCTAATACATGCCAAGTAGTGCTGAGGTGGTGGGGATACAACAATAAACAGAACAGGCAAAATTCCTGCCATTAAAGCTTATAGTCCAAAAGATGAACACATAGATAAGTACATCTCTAGTATGTCAGATAATAATAAATGCTATGGAGAAAAGTATAGCAACAAAAGAAACAGGAATGCAAGGCATGGGAGTGAGTTTGGTATCTCATATAGATAGGCTATAAGAAATTGACAGAGAAAAGGTGTAGAAATTCCAATATAAAAGCATTTTTTGAATTTAAAAGCATTCATGAATTCGAAATACCCCATACAGCAGAATTTGAAATAATGCTCTTACTAGATTCCTGGATACAAATTTGATTAGGGTTGCTCTTTGTGTTCTCTTTTCATAATAAGTAATAATACTATACAGTGCTATGGACTGGATGGCTTACAAAGGACTTGCACATATTGTTCCATTTGTTTTTGTTCTTGTTGTTTTTAAGATTTTATTTATTTATTTGACAGACAGACATCACAAGTAGGCAGAAAGGCAGGCAGAGAGGCAGGCAGAGAGAGAGAGAGGAGGAAGCGGGCTACCTGCCGAATAGAGAGCCCCTTGCGGGACTTGATCCCAGGACTCCAAGACCATGACCTGAGCCAAAAGCAGAAGCTTAACCCACTGAGCCACCCAGGTGCCCACATATTGTTCCATTTGACTGTCAAAATAATCTTGGGAAACTGGCAATGCAAGATGTATCATTTCAAATTTTCAGGAGAAATAAACTGAAACACAGATGAGGAATCCAGGCAAAGCCACAGGCTACTGAGATATTCTTTAGGAAATGGCATCCAAGGATTAGACCTATGCCCAAGTGGGGAGGCAGCAAAGAAAGCAATCTGGTAGAGTAAGGACATTTCTACCTTGTGATTTTTAAGACAACAAGTACTGTGTGGTTCAATGTATACAAACACAAACATTTTAATAATAATTATAATAACACTGGTGAATTTTCATAGGTAAAATGAATTTTGGAATATATTATATTAAGATATTTTAATTCCATTACTAATCTCTATTCAGTGGCATTAAAGACACTTTTTTATGTTCATGTTACTGAAAATATTTTATAGATATTGACATTTTCTGGATAAATTTTACAATAAAAATTTCCCTAATCTTAGTTCCTTTATTGTGATTTTCTACAGGGGCAAACATTACTACTAACACCAATATTTCCCAGGTCTCTCACGATATTTCCAATGTTACCCATATAAATCTTCAGCTTATTTGTAATAAGTTATATGCATTTTAGCAACCGATAATTTTTTTTTTTTTAATTTATTTATTTGACAGAGAGAAATCACAAGCAGGCAGAGAGGCAGGCAGAGAGAGAGGAGGAAGCAGGCTCCCCGCTGAGCAGAAAGCCCGATGTGGGGCTCGAACCCAGGACCTGGGATCATGACCTGAGCTGAAGGCAGCGGCTTAACCCACTGAGCCACCCAGGCGCCCAGCAACCGATAATTTTTGTTAGTAATTTTTATTACAAAATAGTTTACTAGTTAACCTGTTAGCTAATTTTAAGCAACTTTTCTCACATTTCAGAGTCAATTTATGAGTAGTTTGGTTACTGATTACTACAAATATTGAAAGTGAAAAAAATTTTATTCCAAATTATTTTGTTTACCATGAACTAACAGTCCAGTCTACCGAAAGATAAAAAGGGCACATTTGGGTCTAGGTAGCAGACTAAAAACTTTCTTTCCCAAAATCAAAATCAACAATTTATATAAAAAATTAGGTTGGGGAGAAGTCGGATAGGTAAAGTTTGAGGGGATTTTAGAGGTACTATAATGTCAGGAAGAGGACATGGAGACATTCTAGTAACTTCTGAGTAAGAGTTACATTTTAGGAGTCTCCCATAAATTCCTTTTTAAAAAAAATACTTGATTTATTTATTTGATAACAAAGAGAGAGAGAGATCACAAGTAAGCAGAGAGGCAGGCAGAGGGGGTGCGGGAAGCAGACTCCCTGCTGAGCACAGAGCCCCGTGTGGGGCTCGATCCCAGGACCCTGAGATCATGACCTGAGTGAAGGCAGCGGCTTAACCCACTGAGCCACCCAGGAACCCCTGGAGTCTCCTATAAATTCTTAAAGGCAGAAACTTGTTTTAGACTGCTCTACACTATTTGATACATTTATAGTATGTATATAGTATGTATAGTATGTATTAACATAGTTGATCCTCTGTTCATTAGCTATATAATCAATCTTAGTCTATCATTACTTTAAATACATTAATCAGTATGTTTCTTCACATACCTTTTCTTTCACAGGCTTTATTTCTGCCTCATCCACCTTTCTTTCCAGTTGGCTTTCTAGCTTTTTAATTTTCTTTTGGAGTTCTTCAATTAAACTTTGTTTATTATCTATTAGATGTTTCCCCTGAAATATAAGATGTATTTTTACATTTTACAAGTAAAGAGCTATCAACAAAATACACAATAAATATTCCAATTACAGAAATTTTCTGAGGCTATAGCAATCTCTTCTAAATGCACTACTGATACAGATCATAGTAGCTACCTCTGCATTTTAAAGATAGGCTACTCTAAAATAACAGATATGACAGAGTCACTGAAGGAATCAGCTATATAATCAAAGTGATCTGGAAAGCTAGTTTTAGCAAATATTATAAATGAAATTAAAAAGGTAGAAATAAACCACTACCTATATATTTTAAATCAAAGACATCATCACAATTAAATATAAAATCACCTGTAATCCACTGGTTAGTCTTTTAATTTGCCTTTTCAGCTCATCATTCTCTTGATCAATTGCATCTTTCTCTCTAAGTATTTTATTATAGGCTTTTTGTTTCTTTTGCAGTTCATTGGTTAAGTCATTCAAATTATCAGTTAGTGAGTTTTCTTTGTTTTTACTTGTTTTAAGAGCTTCTCTCAATTTTAAAAGATTTTCACTTAAATCCTCAATTTGTGTCTGCAAGAAAGGTTTAATTCATAAATCTTCATCAAGTATCAACAATAAAACAGAATATATCCATTACTTAATAAAAAGGCTTCAATCTAAGTATTTATTAAATTATTAATAATATTTATGAAAAGGGTTTAATGCTTACTAAATTAAAATTGGTTAAAAATAAAGTTTCAGTCTAAATTTTGAAAGTTCACAGGGGGTAGAAAAACCCACCAACTACATCTATTTTTCTAACTTCATTTCAAATGAACCAAGTCTACTTTGAGAAAAACAAAATGTGACAAAATAATCTACAGCAATTCATCTTCAACAAACACCCAAAAATAAAATTTTATCAAATAAGCAAATGTTTTATTATGGCTGAACTAACTTATTAAAGGAACAAGTACATACGAATGTACATGGTGATGTTTTAAATGCTATGAAGCCTAAAAGTAGTATAAAACAAAATCTCTAACTTGTAGTAGTTTTTAACCCATTTTGTAGAGACAAGACGTAAAAGGGTAACTCCCTGTATTTGACAGTATATTTAAAGTCACTATATAGGAGTGTCCAGCTGTTCCATATAGTAACTGTGATGGAAATACTGGTACTTGGTTGTTTTGTTGCATAAATGACTACACGTCAAAAGTATTACTAATAACACTAACAAGAAATTAGTACTACTATAATGCAATTAGAAGAAACACATATGCTGTCCAGGAGTAGTCAGAAAAGGATTTGAGAAAAAGGACTTTAAGACTATTAAGAATTTAGAGATGATGTTTCAGGCAAAAAGAAAGGTAATGAAGAAGATACCAATAAAGGGTAATTCCTGTTTATATATTTATTTACATAATGAATTTTTGGTACTAACTATGCTCATAAACTTGATAGGTACAGTGGGAGATTTAAAAAGGCTAAGTAGAGACACCTAGCTGGCTCAATTGGAAGAGCATCTGACTCTTGTTCTCAGAGTCGAGAGTTGGAGCACATGATGGGTGTAGAGATTATTAACTGAACAATAAATGAAAAAAAAAAAAACCAAAAAAACAAAACCCTAAGTAAAATCCAGTCCCTACACAGTTCAATGGTGGTGAAGAGGAGAAACAAATAAATTCAGTAAATCAAAATTACAAACAAAACATATAAAAAGTGGAATTTTCATTTATGCAGAATGTACTATGTAAAACTGTGTAAAGAAATATAAAACTCACTATGAAACACATATGTTTTGTAAAACAATTTTAAATTACCAAAATTAATGATTGCTTGGTAATGAAAAGAGTAAAGTACATTGCCCAAAAATAAATAAATAACTTCAAAAAAGGCTTCAGAGTCAGGCAGCTCTTTGGATTACATGTCAAGGACTATATAATCTCCCTAAATTACTGCAGGGAGAAAAAAAGGAAAGCTAATTAACTCATATTATGAACTAGCAAAAATTAGAAAATTCTGACAAAGCAAAAGAAATAAAACAAAGAAATCTACACACTGACCTCACTTATCAACATAGAAACAAAAATCCTAAGTAAAATATTTCTTAATTCTATTAGGAAGAAGTAATTAATAAGGGCCTATCCTTTGCTAATCTCTAAGACGATAATCAGCATATGAATATTATAAAGATTCTATTGTTAAAAAAATGAATATATATATATCCACAAATAATTTATTAGAATAAATTCCCTATTCATTATCAAAACTACTATATGTCAAAGAGGCTTCTCTTCCAATAGCAATTATAAGGTATTTTGTTATATTGATGCATGTGTTACGTTCACCTTTAGCTCTTTAGTATGTCGATCAATAATTTGTTGAACATTGAGATTTGCCTCTTTCTGAGATGTTGCAGAAATAATACGTTCTTCTGCTGCTGCCGTCATTTCTGCCCGGAGTTCCAAAAGTGCTCGACTAAGTGCCTGAAAATTATAACACATATGGTTTTTTAAAAATTAATATTTTATATGTGCAACATGTAATACAAAAATGTAATATGCTTCATCACTTTTAAAAATTTTCCTAAAATACCATGTGTTTAAGCAAACATAACTCACAATCTAACTGTCCTAATTTTTCCAAATGAATGTCCTTTAGTAACTGCATTCAGTTCATCCCAAACTGACAGTGAGAAACTTCAAAACCTTGACAATAATAGTTTTGAGAAATAGCATTAAATTAAGGCATTTATATTACAAAAACCAATGTTTTGTTTCACTATCCAAGTTTAAGTATTTATCTGAATTACTCAGTACATACTTCTGTGTGAAATTAACTGAATTTATACAGACAAGGAAAATTATAGGATTAGAAAAGACTTAAAATTTGTCAATAAATTTCATAAGCTAGCACAGAAAAATAGCATCTTCTAAATCAACTGAGTATATCAAATCTGAGATCAATTTTAAAAACTAATACATCAGATAATCCACTGACCAAATGCTTCTCAAAAAACTATCTCTGTGACCTCCTCTTTAAACTTTCCTCCTCACTGTCATATCTCCCCCCTACTCCCCAGAATTGTTTGAAATTATTCAATTATTCAAACTGTTCAAAATAGCTTAGTAGCATAAAATCCAGTTAGAAAAGGAGAGAAAAGAATGGGATTAAGATTTCCCCTTATTTCCTATCGAAAACTCACAAATCAAACTGATAACATAAAAAAGTGACACCACCAAATGGCTATTAAAAAGAAATATCTTGAAAAACTCTGCTTAACAGCCCAAGACAAAGCTCATACTTCTTATTACAGCAGAGAGATACATGCTATCATCTTTTACTAATCTTCTCTAAAAGCAATCTATTAGTACATGTATTTCCTAAATGCTGGTAATACTCTCTTTTAACTCACTTTTTGTTGCTTCTCTTTCAAAGCTAACTGGCTCTTTAGCCGTTCTACTAGATTTCTCATTGTAGTTGTTGGAGCTCTTGAATTTGCTTCTTTTTGAGCCTGAAGTTCAGATTTTAAACTCTGTGACTCCTTTTGTGAGTGGGCCAGAAGACACCTTAAATCCTCTACTTCTGCCTTGACTTTTTTCACTTCATCCGCATGGTCTTCTTGGAGCCTAACATAAGCAAACATATGTATTTAAGGGAGTGGTTGCTGCAATTAACACTTAGACACAAATTTTATAAAGAACAAATGTTTGGTTCTAAGTATCTTATGACCTAAGTCTTGACTCAAATCAAAACAAGAACAATTCTTTGTTTCACTTAACTAACTTTTAAACTTAACATAAAATAGACTTTTCCTTTTAGTTTGTCAACTCTTGTTGGCAACGACTGCGTGAAGTAATTTTGTGGTCTAGACAATGAACAAAATTGCACTTTAAATACTGTGTCCTACAAGATGTACCAAAAACTGAAGTTAACTCAAATAATCAAACTGTGAAAATAGGAGGTTTTACTCAAGAAGATCTACAATTTTCCAAGACACATTAAAATACACATGTCAATATATACACTGAGAATAAAAGAATAATTTTAGTTAACATGACATGGTAAGGTAGAAAATGACTCAAGTACTTCACATGGCAAAAATTTATATATACAAGGTCATTTCAAATTACTTTCTGCATCCAGGAATTATATTCAAAAGTACAAGCAATTTCATATACCAAAACATGACAGAAACTTACTACACCAAAAATAACATTTCATGTATAAAATTTAATATAATGGGGAAAATTAGAGTGAAAAGATCCAAAATAGGTGCCTGGGTGGCTCAGTCAGCCTCTGACTCTTGATTTCCGCTCAGGTCATGGTCTCAGGATCATGAGATCAAGCCCCATATCAGGCTCTGCCCTGGCGTGGAGCCTGCTTAAGTTCCTCTCTCCCCCTCTAGCACACCCCCCTCACCCTGCCCCGGCTAGGGTACAGGCGTATGCTCTCTCTCTCTCACTTCTATCTCAGAAAAAAATAATAATAAAAGAACCAAATACTATTGCTGATTCTCTTTTCTTTTTTTTTTTTAAGATTTTTTTTTATTTATTCATTTGACAGAGATCACAAGTAGGCAGAGAGACAGGCAGAGAAAGAGGAAGGAAGCAGGCTCCCCACTGAGCAGAGAGCCTGTAGCGGGGCTCTATCCCAGGACCCTGAGATCATCACCTGAGCCAAAGGCAGAGGCTTTAACCCACTGAGCCATCCAGGCACCCCACTGATTCTCTTCTTTTAGGGAATAATTTCTTAAAAGTGGCAACTTCTTAATAAAGCAAAAATAGTGTTAATTTTATCAGAGACATACTGGATACTTAGGTTAAGAATAAAAAGTTCTACTGCGGAACTTCAGAACTAGAATGGAATTACAAAGTCAAGTAGATCAACTTTCCCATTTTTTTCAGATAAGAAACTGAGGTCCAGAGAGACAGCTCTGTTTTTGTTTTTGTTTTTTTAAATTTTTACAGTTTTTAAAATTATTTGTTTTATTGTGTTATATTAGTCACCATACAGCACATTATTAGTTTTTGATGCAGTGTTCCATGATTCATTGTTTGCATATAAAACCCAGTGCTCCATGCAATCTGTGCCCTCTTTAATACCCATTACCAGGCTCTGTTAGGTAGAAGCCAGACAAGAGCTGTGGAAAGAATGCCCTCAGGCAGAGTTCCCAGTCCCTGAAGGGGAATGACTGAGACGTGAGCTGGGACAAGCATGGTAATAAAAATGAACAAAACAAAAAAGGCTATACATTATAAGCCTGGGAGCTCAAATCCTGATTTTGTGGCTTCCAAGGCCTTGGGCCTGGCGAATCACGAACCACAGGTACAGAACCTGTGCTCTCTTCTCCTACCTCTGTGCCAGGGTAACCCCTAGACTCACTATAATGTATTTGTATTGTGGGCACAGCTTCCCCTCCTACACCCCCTTGAGAAGGGCTGCCAAGACGGTTCTGGTACAAACCTTGGAGGGTCAAAAACTCCCCCTCCCAACCTGCGGGAGGATTTTCCCAAATGACTGGAAGCAGCCTCCATTAGAGACCGCCCCACTTATGTCACAGCACCTCCAAGCCCAGAGAAACCCAATAATATCCAATTTCAAAACAACCTAGGGGAACCTGCCCGCTCTCCCACTTTCACTTTATTTATTTATTTTTTTAAAGATTTTATTTATTTGACAGACAGAGATGACAAGTAGGCAGAGAGGTAGGCAGAGAGAGAGAGGGAAGCAGGCTCCCTGCTGAGCAGAGAGCCCGATGCGGGGCTCAATCCCAGGATCCCTGGGATCAAGACCGGAGCCGAAGGCAGAGGCTTTAACCCACTGAGCCACCCAGACGCCCCTCCCACTTTCACTTTAATAAACTGCTTTGTGCTTGCTACTTTCCTTCTGGCCGTCTTTATTCAACCACTGATCCCCATGCAAATCTTCTGGGGAATCCCAGGATGGAGACCTCCACTCAAACAATGCAGACACTCTCTCATTCCTAACAGTTTTACAGTGATTACAAAATACATAAATTATAGACCTATTTTAGCTTTAAAATCTATATTCTGATAAATTAGTTGAGGAATATTTAGAGTATCTAATACAGAGAATGAATCTATTGTCACTATAATTAACAAAATAATTTTTCATTCAAGAAATATTTACTGAATCTCTATTATACGCCAGAAACTGTTATAGGTGTGTAAACAAAAGTTTTTATATTTATATAATACTTTACAATTTTCAAATTACTCTCACACACAGTATCATTTGGTCTCCATAAAGGAGCCAGGGTAAGAACTATCATTTCCATTTTATAGAGATGAAATGGATGCTTTGATTAAAGAGGTTAAAAATCAGATTCTAGAACAAGAATTTTTTTGAGTTGGCTTTTGGGTCATACTGACTAGATTCAAAACATGGCTTTTCCATCTCCTCCTAAGGTATGTTACTGAGCATTCCTGTGGCCTACTTCCTATATGAAAAATGGGAAGAATAACCTATGTCATAGTCCTGAGGATAAAAATGAGATCATAAAGTTTTTAGAACAGTGCACGACACAGCAAATGCTTGCATTTCTCCTCACTATATCATTATTACCATTTGCCTATTTTTATAATATGTTCCTAAAACTTACCGTAACTTGATATTTTCAAATTCTTTGATTTTTAATTCAGTGATTTCTTTTTGTCTCTCTAAATCTTGAGATACTTTTTTTAGTTTGATCAAAAGTGAGGAGAGAGAATCATCTTGTTCTGCTACTGTCTGTTCCATCTCAGCCAGACGAATAAAATGTTTGTTGGTTGGAACTGGAGTAGGGGATTGTTTTATTAAATCCTAAGAAAAATGAATAAAGTAGCCATGAGCATGTACAACTCAATACAATACTAATTCCATAATTTTAATTTGCTTCCTCAGATGATCAAAATATAATATCTAACCTAAAATTTAATGATATTTAAGAGCCAATGAAGACTTAAAGAAGCCAGGAAATAGAGATCTTATTCTTTGTATTCCCAGCATGGAGCAAAGCACCTCCCTGAAGTGAAGGATCAATAAATGTTGATTGGGTTCATGAGTTAAGACTCAGGAATGCCAAGATTTGCATGTTAGGAGGTGAAAGATGGGCCTTTTCACACATACAGAAGACAAAGACCAAAGGAAGTAAGTATGAACTGAATTCAGAACATGAAAAGCAGTTAGATATTGGTAAACTTACAATGAACACAACTTGAAAAGAAAGCCTGACGTCACCTTATGCAAGGTGTTGAGTACATGGCTAAGGAATATAAACATGATTTTGTAGGCAGCAGTGAGCTACTAAAGATGGGGATGTAGGGAGAAAAATGATCAAGCCTGTGTTTTTAGAAGATTATCCCAACAAGAAAGGCAGAATGGCTTCTATTCCAAAAATAAAAACAAAAACATGAAAGCAAAATTTTCAATTATATGGTCTCAAAAATCAATAAAGAGTGGAACAAAGAATCTTACCCAAGCTGTTTGTTTGAATTTACTGAGTGAACTCTCAGACTGTAGTTCTAATTTATGATGAAGAATATGAAGGTCTTCCTCGTGTTTCTTAACAATTTCTCTTTGCTCCTGTTTATATCAAATCAAAACTGCATTTTAAATTATGACTTAAATAAATACACATTCTAAAGATCTTACATATTTTATTACCTTTACTCTTCCAAAATCCTTATGAGATCAGGAACAATATCCACATACACACACACACATACACACACACCAGTATGCATTCCCCTAGTACATGTTCAAGTTGATAAATCTAGCCTTAAATCACAATTTATTCTTAATATTAGAATAATATGTATCCATCACCTTTTAACTTGTTTCTAGGAAGTTTTTTAAGTATTAGATTTTCCCATCAACGTTCTAGCAAACTGGATTGCCACTGATTACTGGTGTGATGGATTTCATTCTAACTTACTGCCACAATCTTTACCTATAAACTCAACGGATTTTTTTTTCAAAATCAGAATGGTTACACCAAGACAGCTATTCTTGGTTTAGTTAGTCCACGAGAGTAAGATAGATATATATAAACTGCCAGTTTTACTGACAGATCTGTAATCCAATCACGTGAAAGGAAAAATTCTGAATAGAATCATCTGAAAGCAAGAAATGAACTACCACTTCAGAGCAGAATAGTATTTGGCATTTGACTAATAAATAAAATAGCATAGCATAATATAATAACATACCTCTCTGGCTTTTTCCAGGAGATGTTGATACTTCTTTAACACTTCTTCCTTTTGATTCAACCTTGCTTGCATATTTGCAATGGTCTGCTGAGCAATTTTCAGTGTATGATGTGACTTTGGCTCTATCTCTCGTCTGCCTAGTTCAGCTATCAGCTTTTCACGTTCTGCAGTGGCAGGCAATCGAAGTCTCAGTTCATTGATTACTTGGTCTCTTGACAAAATATTTTGCTCTGCTAACCGTAGAGCAGATTCTTTTTCTTTTAGTTTCTGCAATGATCAAATCATAATAAAATTATTAAGGTATATTTTTTCTTTTAAAAAGGCTTCCGTCTGAATTTTGGTGAGAATAATTATAACCAAAAAAAGGAGTTTCACTTTATTTTCCACATCGTACTAATACTGATGATACTATATTGATATTAATAAGGTTATATTTCTTATATTTCCATGGGACAGCAGTTATTTGCACCTACATTTATTTAGAAGATTATCACATGTGTTATAAACTTCACTGTTATGATGAAAATAAAATTTAATTAAGGTACTTTATTTGGCTCTTAGAGCTTTAGAACTAGAAATGTGTGGTGGTACTAGATTTAGAAAGGAAATGTAATAAATCATTCCTTTTATTTTGGCCCTAGAAGAGTAGTCCATAAAAGTCAGCTGAATATAAAAATTGGAACTTCAGTGGGCTAAGTCAATAAATCACCATTATAAAATATCTAGCTTATTAAAATAAAACAGGAAAAATTATTACTCTTCAATAGGATTAAGACAGATATTTTAAATTAAGTAACTCAGTGGCAGTTCACGTAAATGTCAAATTTTACAATTATTGAAAGAAATCTTAGGTTTCTTCAACAGATTAAAAATGGACAATTTCACTTGCAAAATTTTTTTTTTAAATGCATTTATAATTACTTTGTTTAGATGTAAACCATCTTCAGATGAAAATCATAGATGAAAGTCTTAGATGAAAATCATCTTCAGTTTATATTATTTTCTGTAAGTATAATGTAAGTATAATGCTTACTACTACTGATCAGTGTGCCCAAAAGCGACAAGCAGTGATTAAATAGGCAGTAAATTCAAATTAGCCATAGCTGCTGTTCTTTACTGGCTATTAAAAACATTATAGTAGAGTATAGAAGGAGATTGGAATTAGCAACAGATTCATAATTCTATGCTTTACCTCTGTTGACAAGGACTGAGAAAATTCCACAAGCATATCCAATAATATACAAATAAAAATTCAAATTCTTCTAATTACCTCTTCTAGTGATTTACAAGTTGCCCGTGTTTCTAGGATTATTCGAACATTCTCCTTAATTTTTCTTAAAGCAATCTCAAGTTGATTTGGAAGGGGCAAACTAGGGTCTGGCATTGATCCTGTAGCTTCTTCAAACTATTAAGAAATACCATTTTTTGAAAAAAAAAAAAAAAAAACCAGTTACATCATTAAGAACAATACTGTTACAACTGTGTGACAAGGACATGGTTAAACCCCACTTATATTTGAAATATAAGAAGATAATATCAGTTAAAATTCTATCTAACTTTAGAAAACACTTCGTTGGTTAACATTGTAGGTCAGGCTACAGAGTAGCAAACAGAATTAATCATTCATACCTTTTGTGCTGCTTTTAGTATTTCATTTTGTTGATGGTCAAAAATGTCCAGTTGACGTTCCAACTCAACTTCTCTTTGGTCCCAGGCCATCTGCCTTTCTTCATGAAACTGTCCAGACACACACAGAGACACTCACCAAGCATATAACAGAAGCGTTTATATACATTTTATTTAATCCTCACAACAACCCTTTGGGGTCACTATGTTCTCATTTTTTTTTAATGTTCTCATTTTATAGAAAAAGAAAACACAGTCAGAGATTTAAGTAAGTAAGTTGCCTAAGGTCACAGAGATAGAAGATAAGAAGTCAGGATTTCAATCTCTCCAAGCACCCATCCAACCATAACATTTAATGACATGTACTATGTGCTAAGCACTTCGAGGTTATGTGAACATAATAGTGAACAAAATCAAGTCCCTTTCTCCATTTCAGCATGGAAATTATATACTAGTGAGGGAAAGACAGTCAATAAATAAATGTGTTAGAGGATGGTAAGTGCTGGAGAAAAAGGAATCCCTACTTAGGGATTTATAATTGTATACTGGGTGGCTAGTGAAGGCCTCACTGATAAGGTAAGACATTTGAGCAAAGACTTGGAAATAATGAAAGCATAAACAATACAAGTATCTGAGCTAAGAACACTCCAGGCGGAAGGAACAACATAATTTCTAAGGCAAGCAAGCATGAGCTTGGTGAATTTGTCTGTCTCTAAAGTATATGTGCTTTATTCTACACCAAGCTGCCTTCTACACTCCATCAGTGAGAGCCAGTTGAAACTCCTGTGAAAAGTCAAATAACTAATATTAAAACAATAATTAACTTACCAACTAAATTTATGTATTGTTCCTTTTAAGTTTAAAACTACCATTATGGGGCGCCTGGGTGGCTCAGTCGGTTAAGTGTCTGCCTTTAGCTCAGGTCATGATCCCAAGGTCCTGGCATAGAGCCCCGAGTCAGGCTCCCTGCTTGGCGGGGAGCCTTCTTCTTCCTCCCCACCCCAAACCCTATGCTCATGCTCTCTCTCGCTTTCTCTCAAATAAATAAATAAGTAAATAAATAAATAAATAAAACCTTGAAAAAATAAAAATAAAAAAATAAAACTACCATTACAACGTAAGTAAATATCAATTTTTTGAATGCCTTAGAAAATAAACAGTATAAGAATAAAAAAATGGGAGCTACATTCAATTAAAAAATAATGCAATTGCTCAAGCAATATTCTTAGGTTTAATATCTTAGCAATGGAAGAGCAAAATATATATAAAATGAAACCTTGTTTTGCTGCACAATTTCCTCCTCCAGACTGCTGATGGTATTCTCATATTCAGAAATTATATTATTCAAATATTTTATTTCTTCTTTATCCTTGACTAATTCTCGATTTAGTTTAAGCTCTTGAAGACGAAGTTCTTCTATTTTCATGTGCCAATTGATTACCTAAACATTTACAAATAATAGGTACACTACCTATTTAAATATTTCTCCATTGATCCTAATAATTTTAACTGAAATTAATATATATTCTATAATAAGATAAAAATCATCCTTTGTTGAGGCACAAGTAAAATTCATTTAGAATTTTCATACTCTTCTAAAAAATATCCGTGATCTTAATATAACATTCTTCAAATGTTTCTATATGTTTACAAATAACTAAAATTACTATTTAATTAATACATATAAACTTTTCTAGAGTGTTTAAAGTTCTTCAATAGTATACAATCTAAGCCTTTCTACCAAAACTATTATTTGGAAGAGTCTATTTTATTCTTACAAATAGACATTTAAAAAGCCAAAACTTTTAACTTACAAAATTGACATTAATAAATTATAATTGGAATTTTCGCCATTTAGTAAGCATTTTTCAGATAGCTACACATTAAGAACTTAAAATTACTACGTAACTCTTTTGGAAACACTGAACTGAAAGTCCATGTTTTACCTTTTGGGCTCCCCTGGCATCCTTTAGAGTGCTTATTAACTCTTCCAGGCCCTTTAACTTTAACTCCATTTCCATTGTTTTGTTCTCCATATTTCTCTGCTCTTGTTGAGAATTTTTCATCTCTTGCATTATCTTCAGTTTGTCATTTTGTAATTGAATCATTGTTTTAGAGAATTTTTCCTGTTGTGCCAAGGGTAAAGCTCCACTAAACTGTCGTCGTAGAGACTGAATTGTTTGGCGCAGATGTTTTGCCCGGTTTCTCCCTTCCAAACGGGCGTAATAGAGAGCCTGTTCTTTTTCATCAAGTTTCTGCTCTAAGCGCAAATTACAGGCCTCTGTCTTCTGCAGTTTAGATGTAACTGACTCCAACTTACCAAGAGCAGTGGCCTCACTAATTTGAAGGGAGACGATGTGTTGATGCAACTTGGCAATCAGTGCCTTTTCATCAGATTGCGCCTAACATAAAAAAAGTATATATTTACAGAGTCAGTTCAAGTTCTTCTAATAACACTTATCATGGATTTAAAAACACAGCTTACTAAATAAAATTTTAAGAAGTATGGTACATGAGATCCTATAAAAATCTAGCCTAGCTTTAATTAAATTTTAATTATCAAAGCTTGTTAAAAAAAACCCCACAGAATCAAGCATAGTTTAAATCCAAATATGGCTTCTAACTTTAAATAACAGTTGGCATTTTACTCATTTTTTCAACTCCCATATGTAAATAACAATATTGGTTTAACACTAATGTGGAAAATTTTTTTTATCCTAAAAAATTTATAATGGGAGAATATGTGTGTGAAAAGCTACATATTAATACAAGAGAAAATATTGTTATCAAAGACTTACCTATTTCTCCTCAGGTCTCAACTTTGATTAGCAACGAGCACAATGTATTTGTAGGTATTTAAATGCTTTTCTGTATCATGAATGATATTTTAAATTAAAGAGTTTTTCTTAATCAGGTTACAATGAACAAGCATAGGAGCTTCTGTCTGATATATTCTCTGATTAAAACTGTAAAATCAGTCAATATCTAATGCGAATTCAGGAAAAAGTAAAAGCTGTTTAGAAGAGCCAATACTGTACCTACCTGATAGTCTAACAGTTGCATTCTGACAGACTCTACTTCCTTTTCCCTGGTCTGTTGCTGTGCATTCAGAATTTCAACTTGTCTTTTGGCAATATCAGAAATCTCTCTCAGTCTAGGATGTGAAAAGATACTTTAGGAACAATCAGATACATTTTCTAAGTAAATACCAGTATTTTATATTTCGAGACTCTGGGAAAAGCCACTAATTTCCAGCATCTTAATATCAAAACTAAAGCAAAATTTCCTCAACTATTTCATGAAATACAATTCCAGGAGAGGTTAACACATGCTCTGTTAAAATCTAACTCCATTCCCAACATCCCTCCCCACTGAAAATTCATAATACATAGTATTGTATAAAATGTTCTGAGAAATTTAAAGTAAATTATCTCACACTATACATATACATACATATACAGCACTTATTATCCTAGTTTGGCAGAGTTAGAGTAAGGTATTGAGTAGGTTTATTTGATATAATTGTACAGTTAAGAATACAGAATTTAAAATTCCTGGGTTCCCTAGATAGATTAATATATGTTTTAATTTACAAGCTATCAGAAATGTGAAAAAGAGGGGTGCGCTTGGGTGGCTCAGTCGGTTACATGTCTGCCTTCGGCTCAGGTCTTGGGGTCTTGCCCCCCCCATCCCCCACCCCCGGTTAGCAGGGACTGTCTGCTTCTCTCTCTGTCCCTCCCTACTGTTTGTGCTCTTTCTCTTTCAAATAAAATCTTTAAAAAAAAAAAGAAATGTGAAAAAGAGAGATTATATGGTTACTACAATTTAAAAAATGGGGGAAATGTGATAGTAAATAATAAATTTCCTGTAAGACTACTATTATAAGAGCACAGAGGTAAAGTAAAATGCATTTTACTCTGGGCAAGAATAATTTTAGTTCACTGTGAAAGATAAGTCAGGTTTCCTCACATTGATTAGAAAGTCACACTGCCAGTTACATAAGTTTTAAAAATTAAAATATAATAAAATGAATAATTATAAAGTTAGTTTATTTCAAAAGGAGAGGATGATGAGGTAAGAGGAAGAATACAAAATGGAATTTTTCATAGTGAAAGGGGCTGAGAATAACAGATATTCCCAAAGGGCTATCAAGAGTCCAAAAAATAACTTTGTCATGGCCAAGCCATAAAACCCTTTTTATAAATAATTACTTGTACTTGACAGATCAACTTATGACTCCTATTACCTTTCTACTGAATTGACAAAAATTACCCAGGAGAACAAGTACACAGCATCTACTTGGCACACAGTATTTATTCCTTACATATATTTTGTGTTCCAAGTGAATAAACGATTTCCACATGTAAAATAAAAATCACAATATTACTTTAGGATTATTAAGCATAATTACATGAGTTAATATATGTTTAATACCTAGCACAATACATACTACTCAATAAATGCAAACTGAAGCAAAATCTGAATTTTTCATACCTTTATAGCAATCTTATAGAAAAGTAGACTAAAATCTATTCTATTTCTTATAACTAAAAAATATTTTATTGCAGGGGTGCCTGGAAAGCTCATTGGTTAAATCTTTGACTCTTAATTTCAGCTCAGATCATGATCTTAGGGTCATAAGATTGCGTCCCACATTGGGCTCCACGCTCAGTGCGGGGTCCCCTTGAGATCTGTTCTTCTCTATCTGCCCCCACCCCCCGCTCATACTCTCTCTAAAGAAATATTTTATTTATATTTTATTAAATAAAATAAATATTAAATAAAATTAAATAAAATATTAGATAATTTAAAATTAAATAAAATTAAATATTTTATTAAATAAAATTAAAAAATATATTTTACTGCTAAAAAATGCCAACCATCATCTGAGCTCTCAACAAGCCATAATCTTTTTGTTGGTGGAGGGTTTTCCCTTAGTGTTGATGGCTGCTGACTGATCTGGATAGTGGTTGTTTAAAGTTGCTGTAGCTGTGGCAATTTCTTAATATATTAATTTTGCTTTTATTTTGTTTATATTTATGTTATTGTATTTTATTCCACTATAGCTAATATACAGTGTTATCCTAGTTTCAGGTGTACAGTGATTATCCTAGTTTCAGGTATACAAACAGTGATTTAACACTTCATACAACACCCAGTGCTCATCACAAGCTCTCTTTAATCCTCATCACTTATTTAACCCACCCCCCACCCCCAACTCCCCTCTGGCAACCATCAGTTGCTCTCTATAGTTAAGAGTCTGTTTCTGGGTTTGTCTTTCTCTTTTTTTCTTCTTTTGCTCATTTGTTTTGTATCTTAAGTCCCACAAATGACTGAAATCATATGGTATTTGTCTTCCCGTGACTGACTTATCTTGCTAAGCATTATACTCTCTAGCTCTGTCCTTGTTGTTGCAAACGGCAAGATGGCAATTTTTTATGGCTGAATAATATAATAATATTATTATTATATATATATTATATATATATATATTATATATATATAATAATATAATATCACTTCTTTCTCCATTCATTTATCAATGAATAATAAATGGACTGCTTCCATAATTCGGCTATTGTAAATAATGTTGTTATAAACATGGAGGTGCATGTATTCCTCTGAATTAGTGTTTTTGTATTTCTGGAGTAAATACCTAGTAGTGCTATCACTGAATCATAGGGTAGTTCTACTTCCAACTTTTTGAAGAACCTCCATACTGCTTTCCACCATTTGCATTCCCACCAACAGTGCAAGAGGGTTCCTTTTTTTCCACATCCTCACCAATACTTGTTTTTTGTGGTTTGGTTTTAGCATTCTAAGAAGTGTTAAGTGATATCTCACTGTAGCTTTGATTTGCATTTCCTGGATGATGAGTGATGCTGAGCATCTTTTCATGTGTCTACAGGCCATCTGGATGCCTTCTGTAGAGAAATGCCTGTTAATTTCTCCTGCCCATTTTTAATTAGATTATTTGTTTTTTGGGTGTTAAGTTGTATAATTTCTTTATATATTTTGTATAACCCTTTATCAGATATAAGAAACTTAAGTTTAAATAAATTAAATGACCATCACACTTTCCTCCAAAAAAATATCACTATGTGGAAGAACTGGGCAGCATAGGGTCTGAATTCCAAGTTCAGTTCTTCCTGCAATACTATTCCTGGACTATGAGAAATATGAATCTTGGGACATTATTTCCTCTTCAATATTATTATTTATGCCTGTTAAAAATTAATCTTGTTAATCTTATGTAATCTTGTTCTTACAAAAAAAGAAAAATAACGACAATCAGTATCAATTCCAAGAAGAGTATTATCCCAAACTACTGTAACTAGGTTTCTTAAAGACAAATGAGAGTAGACACATCTAATAACTGAAAAGTTTACATGAACTTACTTTGACACTTCAACTTTTAGCTCCATTTCACTCTTCTCTAATTCTAGAATCCGTTGCCTATCAGCATCACTTACTGTCTTGCTCACACTATCAGCTAATTCATCTCTTAACAACTGTTCCACCTTCTGTGCTTCCAAATTGATTTTGGTAAGCTAAGAAAAAGTAACAAAAAATGTTCAGGTTTATTAGTTTTGGGTGAGGTTTTCCCTTTCAATTTAGCTTTTACCATCCATACTGCTATTCTCTTTACTTGGCATTAGTCAAGTCATACTGAATTAGGTGTGATGAAATACTAAGAATAGATTAAAGAGGGTAAAGAGAAAGACTGAGGAACAGATTATAGCAACTCTGGTTATATACCAACCCACCAAAACTCATTTATATTAGACAACTCAAAGTCTAATATTTGAATCCCTGATTTTCTTAAATTTCTTTGAAATGTGGTATACACATTATACTTTACTTCAATTATATTATTTATAAATATGAGTTAGTAAAATCTTCTTAATATATATTTAGTGACTCAATTAAAATAAACAAATGGCAGATTTAAAATACATATTATTTCTCAAAGTAAACATTACACGAGTTCTTTTTCATCATTAATTGTTGAATATTTGCAAACTGTATTTATTGCCAGCCAATTTAATATTTCTGACCATATCAAAAAAGTCTAAAACTTACTATTAAAATGTAAAGTCCTGAGAGTGGAGATTACTGTCTATTCTGTTTCCTATCCTAACACTAGCCCCCATACAGTATCTAGCATGTGATAGGCACTCAATAGATACTTGTTAAATGAACTGATGGTAGTGGAAGGCAACATTGTTATTAAGCAAATAATACCTTTTTGCATTAACTCTAATGTAATGGCTGCTGAGAAAAAAGAACTCATTCACAGAAATACGTGCATTCTTATTAAACATTTCAGATTTAAAAATACATCTTTTATTTACATATTACATGAAACACAAGCACTATATGTTACTTCAGAAGTACAAACTAATCTCCCACAAAATACAATGTCTAACAGACATAGACATAGGTCTTACATGACTAATTCTTACTCTTATTACATGATAAAAATTGTATCAAACCTCAGCAAATTTGGTTTCCAATTCAAAATTACGTTCTTCCATTTGCTTTAATGAAGTCCTGACATGTTCGTACATTTTTTGAGAGTGTTCAGCCCGCTGCCTTTCATTTAATTCCTTCATCTCCAGCATAGTGATTTTTTTGGAAATAGAAAGAATTTCACTGTTGGTTATTGATTTCTTTGCTTTATCCATGTTCGATTCATTTCCTATATGCAACAATACTAAGTCAATCTCAAGCTATTATCAAAATCATATCCCAAATATTTTAGCCATTATAGACAAGGATGCAGTAATAACATGGTTCCATGGAAAGCACAAGAGCCTTATGAATTATGACAGATCTGGATTCCCCCCTTAGCTCTATTCATGTTTGGATACTGTCTATCCCACTTCATCTCTCTGGAACTTATATTCTTCATCAGTCAAGTGATCGTAAAAATTATTCCTCATAGAAATTTAGGAATTTCTATAGGAAATCCAACACTTATTGAAGAGAGATAAGGTAAAAGGTACAGAGAACTTACCACAATTGTATGTAATACCTTTTTTTATATCTTAGGATATAAGATACCTTATTTCATGTGGAAGCTACATGAAAGTCAATTCACTTTCAATCTCTTAATGAATTAAAAAAACTGCATTTCTACAAGCAGCTTATTTTAGATAATGTTAGGCCCAATGTTAGCCTTCACTAAAATACATGTCCCAATTGCTAATTAAAAAAAAAACAGCTCTATTTCATAACAGAAACCTTGAACAGCATTAGAGCTCTAAGTGCATTAGAAAACATATGAAAACACTTTATCCAAAGGAGCAAATTTATGTGAAAATTATAAAGCACAATGCTAGTAAGATAAAAAATTATTTAAATGCCATGAACTAGGATAACCATTTGAAAAACTGATATGGAAAACCCTAGCAGAAGCCACAAAGATTTTAAGATCTTGTGAGACAGTAATATCTATGTTAGATATACGTGAATATGTTCACTGCAGTACCATAAGCAATAGAAAAATAAGAAGACCTAGTGATTTAATCACTGAAACAGTAAGATGCTGCGTGAATATTTGTATGTATAAGATGATGAGTAAAACAAATATTTTGACACACTAAGTGAATATACTATACAATGTTAAATACAGTTAAAGTATATATTTTTTTCCATTAGAGTCAAACTCACACTTTATTTAAGTTTTTATTTAAATTCCAGTTAGTTAACACACAGTGTAATATCAGTTGCAGGGGTATAATATAGTGATTCAATACTTCCATACAATACCCAGTGCTCACATAAACATGTATAAAGTGATCTAAAAAATAATAATAGTCAAACTAGGGCTATATAAATTTTTTGCAAATTTTTTTTGACGTTTTATGGTGACCTTTTAACTTAAATCTATCAAATGATGCATTCCCAATAGTACTTTACACACAGTGGAAAATTCCACACACTACCACCAAGATACAGGTATTTAAAAATTATCACCAATCTTGATTTGTTAAATGGTTCAAAATAGCTAATGCTTAGACATAATTTTTTAACATATATGATTTCACTAGGAACTAATTAACTAAAAACCAAATTTTGGTAGAGATTAGAATAAGATATTACTCATCAACTGCCTGCTAAATTAAACTGTTAAAGCATAGTTCATTTTTATCAAAATACTTCCTTTTCACCTGATATAGAAAAGGAACTATAAAAAAAATATTCATTATTAGGTCTTCATCACTTTATATTATCAGAGTCCTCATACTTACCTAGTTTAGTTTCTTGCTCCCAGGCTTGTTCGATAGTGTAAAGCTTTTCCTTGGTAATCTCCAGTTCTTTATTTATAGACTCCATTTGTTCTTTTAGGGATGCATTTTCACACTGAATAAAACAGAAACATCACTGAGAAACTACATTGTAATTCAGACTAATACCACAGCAGTGATATTGCTTTATATAATATCTCCTTAAACTCACAATCTAATTTTTTTAACAAAATTAGGAGCTCCCCTACATGTAATATATACATATGAACACACACACACACACACACACACACACATAGAAAATATTATTTTAAAATAATCATCAAAATCTCTTGTGTATCCAACCTGTGGCTTCTGAGCATTAGTTTCTGCTGTGTGCATTTTGCCCAGCTGGAATACTTAGAATTTCACAACCTTCACAAGAAGGTTGCTCACGTCCCTGTCTCACCCAAATAGTTACTGAGCATCCCTAGCATGCTAGCAGTGAGGTGCTGCAGGTCTACGGTAAAAAGAAACATAAAATTCTGGCCTTCACAGGCCTCACCATTTGGAGTCTGTGGGTACGTTTGTGTGGCAGGAGCTGGGGAGGGTGTGGAAGGCAGCAGTGAACAGGTAAGCAAACAAAACAATCATTAAAAATGTAAAGATCTGAGAAACAAACTGAGGGTTTCAGAGGGGAGGGGTGAGGGGGGTGGTTGAGTCTGGTGGTGGGTATTACGGAGAGCACACGTTGCATGGAGCACTGGGTGTGCTGCATAAACAATGAATTTTGGTATACTAAAAAAAAAATAAAATTAAATTTAAAAAAATGCAAAGATCTAGGGGCACCTGGGTGGCTCAGTCGGTTGGGCAGCTGCCTTGGGCTCAGGTCATGATCCCAGGGTCCTGGGATAGAGCCCCTCATTGGGCTCCCTGCTCAGTGGAAAGCCTGCCTCTCACGCTCCCCCTGCTTGTGTTCCCTCTCTTGCAGTGTCTCTCTCTCTGTCAAACGAATAAGTAAAATCTTTGAAAAAAGAAAAAAGTAAAGATCTAGAAAGATACAGAGTATGAACCCAGAGAAAAACAAAAGAAGTCAAATCAAGATAAAGCAGTTGAAGAAGGTATTAACTCCTGAAGAGGTGGTATTTAAGCAGAAAGCTAAGGTATTAGAAGGAGCCAGTCTCGAAAAGAAACCAGCCAGGGAAAGAGCGGATGCACAAACAAATCCAGATGCTCTGATGCAGGACTGAGTCTGGGGTGTCAGCAAAAGTTAGCAAAAGTGAAGAGTGCTATGAGGTAAAAGGGGAGAGATAACAGGGCCAGGCATGGTATGTCAAGTTAAGGAACTGGAATTTAACTTAATATATAATAGGAAACCATTTAAAGATTTTAAGGAGGAAGTTTTAAACAAAATCATTCTGAAGGCAATGTAAAGAATAAATGAAGTAGTACAAAGGGAAATCAGAAATTAGGAAGATACCGCAAAGTTCTGATGAATAGGGTCCCAGCAGTGAAGATGGGAGAAAAAAGGACAGATATGAATGAATTTTATTCGGGATATTAAAATGACAGGGGAGAGAAATGGCTAGAAAGCAACTCTAAGGTATCTTCCCTGAGTAGGTAATATTAACACCTATTGAAACAGAAAAGACTGGGAGAAAGACAGACATCAGATTATTTGGGATATGTTAAATTTAAGATCCCCTTGAAAAAGGAGTTGTAAAGTAGGTAATTCCATTACAGCACTGAGAAGTCAGGCTGGACACATAAACGTAGGAGTTGGCATACAAATTTAATATGCTCATTTTTTGTTACAACAAACAAAATGCTTACTGTATGTCAGGTATTCTACACCCTGGACTTTAATGATAAACAAATGCTATCCTAGAACTTGTGTTTTGGTGGGAGGGTGGTGCGTAGTTGGTAAGGAAGCCAATATATAATATAATGTCAGGTAATATGTGCTATGAAGAATGTAAAACAGGATAATGAGGTTTTCTTTAAAAGAGATGTTATAATAAGAAGAAAGGCAAGATAAGGGAATAAAACATGACTTTCTGGTAACAGGCATAATTACAACCTGGTCTAGGTCCTATAAATACACAGGAAAACAACAAAATAGGGATTAGTGTTTTATAACATCTTTCTACCCTTTTTCCTCTTACTTCCTTTTTTTTTTTTTTTTTGCTTTTTAAAAAAATTTTATTTTTTCAGTGTTCCAAGATTCATTGTTTATGCATCACACCAGTGCTCCAGGCAATACATGCCCTCCTTAATACCCACCACCAGGCTCACCTATCCACCTACATCTTTCCCCTCTAAAACCCTCAGTTTGTAAGAGCCCACAGTCTCTCATGCTTTTAATTTCCCCCTCCGATTTCCCCGAATTCACTTTTCCTTTCCTTCTCCTAATGTCCTCCATGATATTATTCCTTATGCTCCACAAGTAAGTGAAATCACATGATAAATGACTCTCTCTGCTTGACTTATTTCACTCAGCATAATCTCTTCCAGTCCCGTCCATATCGATACAAAAGTTGGGTATTCATCTTTTTTGATGGAGGCATAATATCCATTGTACATATGGACCATATCTTCTTTATCCATCCGTCTGTTGAAGGGCATTCTGGCTCTTCCCAAAGTTTGGTGATTGTGGCCATTGCTCCTATGAATATTGGGGTACAGATGCCCCTTCTTTTCACTACATCTTTATCTTTGGAATAAATACCCAGTAGTGCAATTACAGGGCCAGAGGGTAGCTCTATTTTTAATTTCTTAAGAAATCTCCACACAGTTTTCCAAAGTTGGCTCCACCAACTTGCATTCCCACCAACAGTGTAAGAGGGTTCCCTTTTCTCCACATCCTCTCCAACACTTGCTGTTTACTGTTTTGTTGATTTTGGCCATTCTAACTGGTGGAAGGTGGTATCTCAATTGGTTTTGATCTGAATCTTCCTGATGGCTAATGATGATGAACATTTTTGCATGTGTCTGTTAGCCATTTGTATGTCTTCTTTAGAGAAGTGTCTGTTCATGTCTTCTGCCCATTTTTTGACATGATTATCTGGTTTTTTTTGAGTGTTGAGTTTGAGGAGTTCTTGATAGACCTTGGGTATCAGCCCTTTGTCTGTAGTGTCATTTGCGAATATCTTCTCCCACTCCGTGGGTTGCCTCTTTGTTTTGTTGACTGTTTCCATTGCTGTGCAGAAGCTTTTGATCTTGATGAAGTCGCAAAAGTTCATTTTTGCTTCTGTTTCCTTTACCTTTGGAGGCACACGCCTTGAAAGAAGTTGCTGTGGCCGATGTCAAAGAGGTTACTGCCTATGTTCTCCTCTAGGATTTTGATAGATTCCTGCCTTACGTTGGTCTTTTACCCATTTCCAATTTATCTTTGTGTATGGTGTAAGAGAACAGTCAAGTTTCATTCTTCTATATATAGCTGTCCAATTTTCCCAGCACCATTTATTGAAGAGACTGTCTTTTTTCCACTGGATATTTTTTCCTGCTTTGTCAAAGATATATTTTTTTAAGATTTTATTTATTTATTTGACAGACAGAGATCACAAGCAGGCAGAGAGGCAGGCAGAAAGAGAGAGGAGGATGCAGGCTCCCTGTTGAGCAGAGAGTCCGATGCAGGGCTCGATCCCAGGACACTAGGATCATGACCTGACCCAAAGGCAGAGGCTTTAACCCACTGAGCCACCCAGGCGCCCCTGTCGAAGATAATTTGACTATAGAGTTGCAGTCCATATCTGGACTCTCTACTCTGTTCCACTAGTCTCTGTGTCAGTTTTTGTGCCAGTACCATGCTGTCTTGGTGATCACAGCTTGCAGTAAAGCTTGAAATCAGACAACGTGATGTCCCCAGTTTTGTTATTCTTTTTCAACATTTCCTTAGCAATTTGGAGTCTTTTCTGGTTCCATACAAATTTTAGGACTGTTTGTTCTTGCATTTTGAAAAGCGCCTGTGGAATTTTGATCGGGATGGCACTGAAAGCATAGATTGTTCTAGGCAGTATAGACATTTTAACAATGTTTATTCTTCAAATCCATAAGCATGGAATGCTTTTCAATCTTTCTGTGTCTTCTTCAGTTTTTTCATGAGTGTTATATAGTTCCTCGAGTACAGATCCTTTACCTCTTTGGTTAGGTTTATTCCCAGGTATCTTATGGTTCTTTGTGCTATAGTAAATAGAATCAATTCTCTAATTTCCCTTTCTACAGTTTCATTGTTAGTGTATGAGAAAGCAAGTGATTTCTGTGCATTGATTTTGTATCCTGCCACATTACTGAATTGCTGTATGAATTCTAGTAGTTTGAGGGTGGAGTTTTTTGGGTTTTCGATATAAAGTATCATGCCATCTGCAAAGAGAGAGACTTTGACATCTTCTTTGCTAATGTGAATACTTTTTATTTCTTTTTGTTGTCTGACTGCTGTTGCTAGGACTTCTAGTACTACATTGAACAACAGTGCTAAGAGTAGACATCCTTGTCATGTTCCTGATCTCAAAGGGAAGGCTCTCAGCTTTTCCCCATTGAGAATTATATTTGTAGTGGGTTTTTCATAGATGGATTTTATGAAGTTGAGGCATGTTCCCTCTATCCCTGTACTTTTTAATCAGGAAAGGATGCTGTATTTTGTCAAATGCCTTTTCTGCATCTATTGAGAGGACCATGTGGTTCTTCCCTCTTCTCTTACTGATTTGTTCTATTACATCGATTGATTTGCAAAGGTTAAATCACCCTTGCATCCCATGGATAAATCCCACCTGGTCATGGTGGATAATCTTTTTAATGTACTGTTGGATCCTATTAGCTAGGATCTTGTTGAGGATCTCGGCACCCATATTCATCAGGGATATTGGTCTGAAAGTCTCCTTTCTGATGGGGTCTTTGCCTGGTTCGGGGATCAGGGTGTAATGCTGGCTTCATAGAAGGAGTCTGGAAGTTTTCCTTCTGTTTCTTTCTTTTTTCTTTTTTTTTTTTTTTAACAGCTTCAAGAGAATAAGGATTATTTCTTTTTCAAATGTTTGGTAGAATTCCCCAGGAAATCCATCAGGTCCTGGGCTCTTGTTTTTTTGGGGAAGTTTTTGATCACTGCTTCAATCTTATTACTAGGTACTGGTCTATCCAGGTGGTCAATTTCTTCCTGATTCAGTTTTGGAAGTTTATAGGTTTCCAGGAATGCATCCATTTCATCTAATTTGCTTAACTTATTGGTATATAACTGTTGATAATAATTTCTGGTGATTGTTTCTATTTCCTTGGTGTTAGTTATGATCTCTCCACTTTCATTCATAAGTTTATTAATTTGGGTCCTCTCTGTTTTCTTTTGGATTAGTTTGGCCAATGGTTTATCGATCTTATTGATTCTTTCAAAGAACCAGCTTCTACTTTCATTGATGTGTCCTTCTGTATCTCTAGTTTCTCTCTCATTGATCTCTGCTCTAACCTTGATTATTTCCCTTCTTGTGCTGGGGTTGGCTTAATTTGTTGTTGATTTTCCAATTCTTTAAGGTGTAAAGAGAGCTGGTGTATTTGGGGTTTTTCCATTTTTTTTGAATGAGGCTTGTATTGATATGTATATGATATGTATTAGGACCACCTTTGCCTTATCCCATAGGTTTTGAACCAATGTGTCTTCATTCTCATTGGTTTCCATGAATTGTTTAAGTTCTTTTTGATTTCCTGGTTGATCAAAACATTTTTTGGCAGGATGGTCTTTAGCTTCCAAGTGTTTGAATTCCTTCCAAACTTCTTCTTGTGGATGAGTTCCAGTTTCAAAGCATTGTGGTCTGAGAATATGCAGGGAATAATCTCAATATTTTGGTATCAGTTGAGACCTGATTTGTGACCCAGTATGTAGTCTATTCTGGAGAAAGTTCCATGTGCACTTGAGAAGAATGAGTATTCTGTTGTTTTAGGGTAGAATGTTCTGTATATATCTATGAGGTCCATCTGGTCCAATGTGTTATTCGAAGCTCTTGTTTCTTTATTGATTTTTCTGCTTGGATGATCTGTCTGTTACTGAGAGTGGCACGTTAAGATCGCTCACAACTAATGTATTCATATCAATATAACTCTTTTTTAAAAAAATTTATTTACTTATTTGACAGACAGAGATTACAAGTAGGCAGAGAGGCAGGCAGAAAGAGAGAGGAGGAAGCAGGCACCCCGCTGAGCAGAGAGCCCAATGCGGGACTTGATCCCAAGATCCTGGGATCATGACCTGAGCCGAAGGCAGAGGCTTAACCAACTGAGCCACTCAGGCGCCCCATCAATATAACTCTTTATTTTGATTAACAGTTGGCTTACGTAGTTGGTTGCTCCCATATTGGGGGCATAAATATTTACAATTGTTAGATCTTCTTGGTGGATAGACCCTTTAAGAATGATGTAGTGTCCTTCTGTATCTTTGACTACAGTCTTTGGCTTAAAATCTAATTTATCTGATATGAGAATCACTACCCCAGCTTTCTTTTGAGACCCGTTGGCATGAAAGATGGATCTCCATCCTTCACTTTCAGTCTGGATGTATCTTTAGGTTCAAAATGTGTCTTTTGTAGACAGCACATGTCACTTTTCATTTGTCACTAGATAAAACACTTGTTGTTTTATCCAGTCTGCAACCCTGTGCCGTTTTATGAGAGCATTTAGGCCATTCACGTTGAGAGTGATTATTCAAAGATTTTATTGACATCATGTTGCCTGTGAAGTCCTTGTTTCTATAGATTGTCTCTGTGAATTTCTATTCTATGTCACTCTTCAGTTCTTTCTTCTTTTATAGAACCCCCCTTAATATTTCTTGTAGTGCCGGCTCGGTGGTCACATACTCTTTTAAACCTTGCCAGTTCTGGAAGCTCTTTATCTCTCCATCCATTTTGAATGTCAGCCTTGCTGGATAAAGTATTCTTGGCTGCATGTTCTTCTCATTTAGTGCCCTGATTATGTCTTGCCAGCCCTTTCTAGCTTGCCAGATTTCTGTGGACAGGTCTGGCATTATTCTGATTGACCTTCCTCTGTACATAAGGAATCTCTTTCCCCTAGGTGCCCTTGTCTAAAATTATGATTTGTGAATTTCCACAATTAAGTGTCTGGAGGTCTTTCTAGATTCATTGATCTTACAGGGTGTCCTTTCTGCCTCTAGGATATGAACACTTGTTTCATTCCCCAGATTGGGGAAATTTTCATCCAGAACTTGTTCAACTATATCTTCTAGTCTTCTCTCTTTCTCTGCCCCCTTGGGGATCCCAGTAATTCTGATGTTGGAACGTTTCATGGCATCATTTATTTCCTTAATTCTGTTTTCATGGCTTATAAGCTGTTTGTTCCAGGCCTCCTCCTGATCCTTCTTTTCTATCAGTCTGTCTTCTAGATCACTAATTCTATTTTCTGCCTTGGTTACCCTATCTGTTAGAGTATTTAGATTAGATTGGATCTCATTGATAGCATTTTTAACTTCTGTCAGATTGGCTCTCACTTCCACCCTTAGAGATTCTATGTCCACTAATGGTTTTTTCCAACCTAGCCATTGCCTGGGTAATTATTACCTTGAATTCCCTTTCATAAGTCCCTATGGACATACAGTTTATTTTCATATCCAATAATTCTGTGGCAGAGGGCATGGTCTCTGAATTTTTCCTCTGTTGGGTGTTCCTCCTCCTAGTCATTTTGGTGAGATGTGGTTGAGGGGATATATAGCTGAATATATCAACCACGATCCAGATGAATATATCAACCACGATCCAGGCAAGGTGTATCCAGAATTCCCATTCTCCTCTCCCTGTGCCTGTGGCCAGAACGTTTCCCCCCATTTCCTGACTTTCTTGGAGAACTTCAGTCTTGTTCCAGATCCTATTCTCACTCCCCTGCCTCGGCAGCAAAGGCACACTTTTACCACCCTCCTCTCCAATCTTCAATCATTCTCTCCCTATTTGCTCTAAATTTTCTTTCCCTCTCCCCTGAAACTTCACTGGTCTCCTTTACTTAAAAGAAAAAAAAAAGTTGTAAAACAATCTTCCTCTCGATTCTACCTCAGCCCGTATCTACTTCTCTTTTCTTCTGTCATCAAATTTCTAGTTTTTCTATTGCTTTATCAGCCATTCATTTTTTGCATTTCCTTATCACCCACTCCATATTCTGAAATTTGATTTTCATCACCTTTATCTCAAGAACTTCACTCTTGACAGGCATCAATGATTTCCTAATCAGCACATCTCATGGCCTTTGCACCATGGCTGTACACCATTAATCACTCTCTCAAGGTCAACATTTATTAGGTTTAACTGTGTGCCAAACAGGAGGCACTAAACACACAAAAATGAAATAAGTAGAGTTCCTGACTCAAGAAGCTTATATTCCAGCTAGGGATGCAGATGATCAACACTCACAATATGATGTGATATAAAGAGCAGAACTATGTATAATACAGAGAACTAATAGAAACAGAGGAACTTTGTTCAATAAAGAAAGATGTTTCTGGAAAAAAAAAAAAAAGATAATGTGTGAACAAAGTTTTAAGAATGAATAGAAATTCACTGAGCACATAAGCTGAGAGAGCTGGGAGAGCTCCTAGACAAGGAAACAGCAGGTATGAAAGAACATATATAGGGAAAAACACTGTGTTCCAGAAAACTAGTAGTTCAGTGTCAAAAACATAACTTGTAAAAGTACTTAGACCATCACAGGAGATGACATGAGTTAAGTGGGGCCTAATCATGAAAGAAATTTGACTTTTACTGTTTAAGTGACTAGCAGCTGTTGATAGGTTTGAAGCCAAGCATCGCATGGTCAGGTTCATGTTTAGAATAATCACTACAGTGGTAGTAAGGAGGAGGTAATATGGGAGATAGGGATAGGAGTAATGGCTACACACAATACACATAATAAAGAATAAAACTAAGACATTGCCAATAGGGATAAAAATATATTCATAATTATAATCAAGATGCGGGAAGGAGAGGAAGGGATATAATTCAAATGCAAATTTTTTTTTTAATTTTAAAGGAAGACAAAAACTATTCTTTGCAAAAATAAGTAAAAGTTAAAAATTACTTATTGCTATGTTAACCTACCTAACACATTGCTATATTGGATTTTCAAATACTTCAGAGGAAGAGGGAAAGGACATGAAAAATGGGGAAAAAGTAAAATAAATTATTACCACACCTAAATATTCAAATTTTTTATAAAAATTAACATAATCATCTCTCATTAGCAAAAACAGTAAAAAGTAAACTGATCATGATTACTTATAGTTAGTATTAGTAAATAACTCAAATACTTTTGTAGGAGTCATTCAAAGCTGTTAATGACATTTGGGTGTTCTATTGATTGTGTCTCCCTACACAAGTACAATCTAAAAAGCCTCAAAATTTGACCTCACTCCTGTCCTAGGAGAGGATCACAAAAGAGAGTAAGTCAAAAGACATAAGCTCTTATTTTTTATTTTTATTTTTTTTTAGTATACGTGCTGCCGAAGCAAGCACATAAGCTCTCATTTTTGAAGAAGAAGAAAAAATCAGGAGCTGGTTTTGCCTACTGTTAAAGGTATGGAAGTCAAGTGGCTAGAAGAGAACTAAAAAGGACTCTGGGCCAGATTCACATATTATTTGAAAGAAACTTATAATACCTTATCCCATTTTTCTTATCTGTACAATAAGAAAGGATGGGAACTTCCAGAGCTCATCCATGGTCCAGGAAGAGCCATTCTTGGCTACATCATCCCAAGGAACGTAATAAGCCAAGGACTATGAGAAAATAATTTGCACTGGGATTAGGGGAAGAGAAAGGGGTGGGTACTTAATGATTCTTCCTCTTTTGGTTATAATTTCCCTATTTGGTTCATGCTTGTCTTTTTCTTTTTTAAGTGCCTGGGGAAAAGAGGCTTGATTCAATAAAATTATGCAAGTGGACTAAGGAAGGATGACAGGATGAAGTCATCTGGAAGTCATTCTGCATGTACCGGTACCACCACCCAAGAAAAACAGCTAATAGTACAAGGTTCAAGGACCACATAAACTTACCTCTAAATGTTCCAATTTATTTGTTCTTTGAACCAGCATATTATCTTTTTGCAAGATATCCCTGTACTTTGCAGTCAACTCATTGTATTGTTTATTGGCCAATTCTAGTTCAGACAAAGAAACACTATTATCTATAACTTTTTGGAGAGCTGCGATCTTGAAAATGGCCATCTCCTGTGTAAATAAGGATACACTGAGTTAAGTTAGTGTATTTTTTTCTAGTGAAGCATAAGACAATACATCTAAAAGCAGCACACATTTTAGAATCATTTTTTTTTAAAAGATTTCTCATGTATTAAAAATTTAAAATATTTTGTTTCCTATAAGAAATAATATTATTTAGAGATTTTAAATAATAAAAATAAAGGGAATTCCTTCATAACTATCACAATAAAACAAAATTCAATTGATTTCAGAAAACCACCATACAAAGGAGCAAGAAAATATATCACTCAGAATATATCCCTGGATGGCTTTTCTAAATTTTGTAAGATTAAAAAAAATTTGCCTTTAGTTAGCTGACTGGCAAAATTAGCATCACCACATTATGATAGCTATTTCTCCTTATTACAGTTACACAAAGTAGCTTTGTAATAAGAGAAAACCTTTTGTTCACATGAAGCAAACAATACTTGATGAGAAAAAATTTCTCTCAATCACAGCTATCTCTAATAAATAATATGAAAGACTTTCAGTTACTTGTTTCATGTTCTACTCAGCTATACAACTATAAAAAGTCACAACACCAAGACACTAATACTAAGAAGAAGTAATCTGAACTTTTATCTCTCTCTAAAGTAAGTTGATGAAGTAGTGTAAGGAATAACCAAATTTATAAAGTGAGGAAGATAAAGAATTTACTGTTAAAATTTCTTCTGAAGTACAGTAATGAGGGAAAAATATTCGTTAATTGCGCTTCACATCTCATTTTGACAGCTTTTCTTTTCCATCTACATAAGTACACATTATTCTACCATACCCTTGGAGTTTGGTTTCACAATTTCTTTGGATGGGGAGGAGTTTCCTATTTCCAATTCCCTAAAAATACCCAATTTTGGCTTTCCAGTTGTCATGCACCAGGCCCCAAATACAGGTTGAACAATCAGGTTAAGAGCATTCTAGTTCTTTTTTCCCTTCTACCCCATGCACTAGCTATATGTGCAATACTCCAAGAAAAACACAAAAATAAAAACAAGAACATTTCTTAAGACTCAAAGTTTCCTTATTACATGTCCAAATAAAAATAGCTTTCATTATTCAGTAAGTTCCTTTCTACATAAGGGGTCAGCTTTAAGATCACATTGACAATGTTTGCTAGCATGACAATTTCACCTATTACTATTTTTAAAAGTGAATAGTAAGGAACTCAATTTCATTTTAATTCTACTTTGAATTCTTTTGTGTTTACATGATCCTATGTAAATTTGGACATGTAAACTCAAAATGTACATGCTTAAAATAGGCTATCTAAGACAAGATGTATTACATCTTTTTTTTTTTTAAGATTTTATTTATTTGATACACAGAGATCACAAGTAGGCAGAGAGGCAGGCAGAGAGAGAGGAGGAAGCAGGCTCCCCGCTGAACAGAGAGCCTGATGTGGGGCTTGATCTCAGGACCCTGAGATCATGACCTGAGCCAAAGGCAGGGGCTTTAACCCACTGAGCCACCCAGGTGCCCTATGCATTACATCTTTTTTTTTTTTTTTTAAAGATTTTATTTATTTATTTGTCAGAGAGAGAGAGGGAGAGAGAGCAAGCACAGGCAGACAGAATGGCAGGCAGAGGCAGAGGGAGAAGCAGGCTCCCTGATGAGCAAGGAGCCCGATGTGGGACTCGATCCCGGGACGCTGGGATCATGACCTGAGCCGAAGGCAGCTGCTTAACCAACTGAGCCACCCAGGCGTCCCTGCATTACATCTTTTAAGACATAACGCACCTTGTCTTAAAATAGGCTATCTGAGACAAGATGTAACACAGGTGTAAAAGAGTATACAGAGTATGCAATCATTAAAAGGATAATCAGTTGCATAGAGCAGGGAGGGCAGAATGGAGTCAAAAGTATAGAGACAGAAGTAAGATTTCTCTGACTATATGTTTGAAACATGCAAATGTTTTATATATTCAAATCAAATTAAAAAAAGAAAACAAAAGTACCCTCCGAGTTTGAAGACAAATTTAAAACAAATGAGCCTAACTTATATAGCAAATTTATAGCATAACCACACAAAGAAAATTATTTCAAGTTACTGTAGAATAGATTACCTTGACTATACATCCTATTGAAAGATATTCTAAAGAAAATAAGAACTATAAAGAAATTTTAAACTAAATTTGGTAACACTGCTGCTGCTGCTGTTAATACCGATGCAAGATAATCTTCAAATTAATGTGTGAATACTATAGGATAGAGCAATTATTTTAATGTTAATAACAGATTTCCACATAAGAAAAAGGAAATATGAGTATTAAATCAAAGCTAATAACAGCTCCATACCATTTCCTAACCCTACTATATTAAATCTGAATTGGAGATAACAATATGAACTTATGGTTTAAATATACACATGTTTTCCCAATTTGTCCACTGAAGGGGACCAGTAGCAATGAAACTTCAAGAACAGTAACATCTAGTGACCAGTTTTTGGTATCTAAATGCCTTTCCCACTAAAAAGAACCAGGGTTCTTTAGCACAATGGTTTATTTCAAATCTGGATAAAAGCACATAAGGTAAATCCTGAACATCTTGTGCCAGAAAACAAACCAACATTTGAAGCTTGGCTCAAAGACTACTGGATTCTCATCAAAAGGAAATGAGAGCTGGCTTTACTAAGAATTCCCACTGGCCACACTTAAGACTAACAAACAACAACTAAGTGTGTGAGTTTGTAGTGATACTGAAGGAACAGAAAGCTGGGGAAGTCAGGCAAACAGGTAGAAGCAGAGTACACCAACTCTGATTTCTGAAGACTAGTCATTCAAAAGAAAGAATGAAGCTTTTATCTTGTCTTTCTAGTAGGACTATACTTTAAGATAACTGAATATGCTGGACTAATGAGGAAAAGCTCTTTATTTTACAAGACTATTGGATAATACATGTAGAAAACAATATAACTAGAAAGTAATTTTTGCAACTCCTAATGAAATAACTGAGTCAGATAATAACAATCATCAGTGGATCCTAAAGCCTGGCAAACAACTGGTTATTTGCATGGTACCAAAATATCACCAGTTAACTAAGTCACTTATTAATAGAAATATATGGCTATTTGCCCCTTAAGACAATAATCATGCATGAAACATGGGACTACCAGACATTCCATCTCTTGAAGTGATGCAACATAGGGTATTAAAGTACAATGGATTATGGATGGAGTATTCTTTTTATTTTTTTTATAATTTTTTAATTTTTTTATTAATATATAATGTATTATTAGCCCCAGGGGTACAGGTCTGTGAATCGCCAGGTTTACACTTCACAGCACTCCCCATAGCACATACCTTCCCCAATGTCCATAACACAACCACCCTCTCCCTATCCCCCTCCCCCCGGCAACCCTCAGTTTGTTTTGTGAGATTAAGAGTCTCTTATGGTGGGCGCCTGGGTGGCTCAGTGGGTTAAGCCGCTGCCTTCGGCTCAGGTCATGATCTCAGGGTCCTGGGATCGAGTCCAGCATCGGGCTCTCTGCTCAGCAGGGAGCCTGCTTCCCTCTCTCTCTCTCTGCCTGCCTCTCTGCCTACTTGTGATCTCTCTCTGTCAAATAAATAAATAAAAAATCTAAAAAAAAAAAAAAAAAAAGTCTCTTATGGTTTGTCTCCCTCCTGATCTCATCTTGTTTCATTCATTCCTTTCCTACCCCCCAAACCCCCCACATTGCCTCTCAACTTTGGATGGCGTATTCTTATCAACGTTTAATCTGACATATCCAAGGCTTCAAAGCTTTAAGTAAATACAATGAATAGAAGAATAAGCAAAATTACAAAAAAAAAAAAAAAAAAAAGGTAAATTTTCAACATTTTCACAGAGGAAAACAAAACCCAGGAGATTCTATGAATATTAAAGACTTAATGACATATAGCATATAAATATAATGCAGGGTCCTTGACCGGATCCTGGAACAACTGAGGAAATGTGAATATGGCCTGGACATTAAATAATGTAAGGCAATTATTGTCCCTTTTGTTAGATGTGATAAAGTTAGTGTTATGTAAACAAAAAAAGGCTTTGTTTTTTAGAAATGCACACTAAAATACTAAGGGAAGAAATGTCTGCAATTTATTCCTACAAGGAACAGATGAAGCAATAATGCAGAATGTTAATAAATGTTAAGTGTTAATCCAGGAGATGGCTGTTCATTATATTATCCTCTCTTCCTCATATTTCAAAGTTTTTATAGAGCAAAAAAAAAAAAAAATCAGATGTACCTTAAATCGTTGCAAACGTCCAATTTTTTCACCAACTTCAGCTTCCATTGCTATCAATTCATTCTTCTGTTTCCCATTTTCTTTCCTAAGCTGTCGCTCCATTTCTACTAAAGTAGTATACTGTCTTATGAGTGACTTTTCATTCACTTGCAGGACTGTGATTTTTCTACTATTTTCTGAAAGTGTTTTTTTCATTTCATCTGAATCCATCTGAAGAGCACTGAGCAAATTCTGCACAAAGACACATTTATATTATTTGTTGAATGTAAATATCTTAGTTGGTACAATATTGTACACTGATTTTAAAAGAGTTTTACTTACATTATATTCTTTTACTTTTATAGCATCTTGTTGGATTTGATCCTCTAGTTTTTTCTTTTCCTCTTTTACCGTTTCAGATTCTATTTTCCAGGCCTCCTTTTCACTTCCAAAAAAATAAAAATGACAATATAATAAAACCTAATAAAATACTTAACTACAGGAAAACAAGAGGCATCACAGCTCCTGGTATCTGGTAACAGAGTATCTCAAAATTCCATTTGACAAGGATTTAGCCTGGAAGTTCTATTTTTATTAAATAAATGCAGTGTAAAGAAATTATTTTATCTATCAAGTTACTTTCATTATTCCATGAGTCACAACTCTACAACTGTTACAGTATAACAAATGAAGCTGAATCTTACATTTTATTAAAAACAGAAGACAAATAGGAAAATAATCAACACTCCAAACTAATTCTGGAAATCAGTTCTCAATATTCTGACCCTACTCTTAAAACTTGAGGGTTAACCAGTTGCAAAATACTTAGAATATAAACGACAGTACTAATCATTTGATTTAAATGAAGGTGTGTAAGACACTGCTGCTTACCTGAGAGACATTCTACAGTCACCTACAATCTGGCTGGCATAAACAAATTATAATGGCACCACTCTCTTTGCCACTGAATGGTTGAGACTTGAACATATGACTTGGACAGCTCATTAGCCCAATTCTGGCTAATGTGATCTGAGTCAAAGTCTGCTATGTTAGAAGGTTCTGGAAAAAATTTTTTAAACTAAAAAGAGAAAGTTGTGTGGAAAAAAAATATGTCTCTTCTACAGTGGGCATGGTTTCCTCTTCCTTGAACTTCTGCATCTATTTTATAAACTGTAATAGAAGATAATGACAACCCTTAAACATGGCCTACCCTATAATTAGCTTTGGGTTTCTTGTTAGATCACATAATAATTACACTTCGTATTTAAATCACCATTAATCTGGTATTCTAACGACTTGTAAGAAAATTATTTGGTTGATATAGATGAAATAGCAGAGATAAGGAGAAAATATTAGTTACCAATGAAAATATATCAATAATGATGACAGTAATGAAGAATGATGCTAGCTGCTGACATTTACAAAATGTTCATGTGCCAGGACATTTGCAAAATATTCATATCTGAGCATTTTCAAGTAACAATTCAATTAGATTTTGTAATAACCCTATGAAAAAGGCATTACTATCTCAGAAATTCATAGATAAGGAAACTAAGACATAAAATAGAAGGGAAGAGGCACGAGGGAAGGATAAAACAAAGTATTTTCTTACATTTCTTTCATTATTAGTAAGAATATGCTGCAATTACATTACAAAAGTTTTGCTGACACTTATACCTTAGATATTCTTTATATAATAAGCTTTGCTGATGACGAATTACTGCAAATTTTCTGTTATAGTCTTCAAGAGAATCTTCTAAGTTCTTTAATTTATTTTCTTTACATTCTAGTTCCTAAAAATTGGTTGAGAAATAAGAATGCAAAAAGAATCAGAATATATTTTAAATTGGAAAGTATAAATTCATACTTTGACAAGATTGTAGAAAAATATATAAAAGAGAATATAGTTATCCACTTCAGTAGCAGCACAGGTAATTTCTATAATATATGGAACATCTTAGTTTAAGGCATATTAAAGGAGGCAGTATGTATAAAGAGAAGTACTATAAAACTGGTAAAATTATTTGTATCATATTTGATAATTTCAGTACCCACATAAATGATCAGATCCAGTGGTTATGAACTTCCTCTAGTCACTCAGCCTCACATACACTTTTGTGAACATACCTGTTCATGCCTCCATTCAAACAACTCTTTGCAATTACATCATTTTATAGACAAAGAAAGGGACTTAGAAAGATTAACTCAACTTTAAAAAGCTCATAAAACTACACTTGGTAACCACTGCTGAGCACATATGGCAATCCTGGTGTCAGGTGCCTTATACACATGCAAATCCAACACTTAAAAAGTTAGTCTTGCATGGCTCCAAAGGCCTTGGCTACTTCTATCACTCTCAGGGGATTGGGAGTCCAAGTACATGTTTTGTTTTGTTTTTTTTTTTTTTTTTAGTACATGTTTTGCTATGAACAGGTTTTCAGATTCCCAATTGGTGCTCTCTAATCTGCCAAAATGCCTTTCATTTTTTTTTTATATAAAGATGAAAAAAAGCAATGTTTTTCAAATATAATACACAAATACAAAAACATTTTTCAAATACAAAAACAAGTATTATTTAGTAATCATCACTCAGGTATATTCACAAAGGAATCATCTAGGAGATGGAAACAGTAGTGCTAATAATCAAAAACATATTTTCATTCATTCCAAACACATTTTCGTAATTATATTTCAAATGAACATGATGTTACGGGCATTCACACTTCAAATGAAATAATGAAAAGTATCTCTCATTAGGCCATTCATAATGACCACAATATAGGCAGCAAAACTGACAAACCCAGGGCAAGCACTACCCTTTCTAATTTACTAATGAATTAACCAACACAAGTTTAAAGGGAAGAAATACATTAAAGAGAATTTGATTTAAAAACTTTCTCTTGTAGTTAAAATAAAAAAGGAACAATTTAATCATTTCACTAAAAATTGTATCAGACTTTATTCACTTGAATTGCTTTTCCAACCAGCACTAAATAAAAGGGCTCCTCTATTTATACATTACCACCTTAGCTACATATCATTCTACCTGTTAATCATATATTTCATGACACGTGTGTGCACAAAATATGTCAGCATGCTTCTTATACAGATGAATGGAACAAACTGCTTTCATTCATAATATTCCATTTAATATCAAAATCCAATAAAAATATATCTCAATGATAATATTCTAAGAACACTCAAAGGAATATATGAAGAAACATACTATCAATAGCTTTTGTTATTGAGATGCAAAATTTTTACTACCTGTAAGATATGTATTAAATATTCATTTTGAGAATTAATAATATTGGCACTAGATGGTGCTATCCCATCAGGTAAGTCCACTCCTTTAAAAACAACATTTGAGCCTTCTGATTGCCGTAAAAGAATGATCTCTTTTTCAAGATGATCTACCTGGAAACAAATAGTTCATAAATGAGAGTCACGTCTCTAAAAACCAAAGCCAAATTTAAGAGCCGGTAACTTTTTCTTCCTACTGAGTATTTTCAAAAAGTAAATGTATGAATGCCCTACCAGACATCAATTAAACCATACTTTAAATTTTATTTAGAAACACCTATGTATAGACTTAGAATTTTTGTATTCTTTTATATTATAAAAGGTACTTATTTCCCACTTATTTAGGAAAAATCCAAAAAGGAGTTTTCTTAATGTTGAATTAATTCAAGAAGCATTTTCTCAGTCTTTTAAAAAAAAATTAAAAGTTTCATATTAAGACTATGTTTGTAATGCTTAGCATTTTCTATTACTTATTCATATTCTCACCTTTAAATTTGCTTTTGCCAACTGCTGAGAATAACTTATCGCCTCCTTCCGAGATTCCCTGAGCTCCTGCCTTAATTCTTCATTTCTTCCAGTAAGTTGGTCAACTTGGGCTTTCAAATGCAGATTAGCATCAAAGATTCCTTCTGCGTTCTTTGATTCTATGGCCTAATAAATTTAGATTATATTGAAAAAGTGTGAAGCAAAATACTAAAATCATAATAAGAAAAAAAACTACCTTTTAAATAAAATTCACATTTAGGCATTTTACTCTTCACTGACAGGCATAATTACAAAATATGCCAAAACCATTTCTTATTTGCGAATCTAAATTCAGAAAACTCTGGATTAACTTACATCAGTATTCCACGCATAGTAATTACCTCGCTATAACATGTTAACATTTAGCTAATTTTAGTAGAATGCTGGACTAGAAAAACAACTGGAAGGCAGTAAGAGGATTAGGGTTCAAGTTTTAACCAATCTCTTACTAGCTCAGCAAGTGACTTAAATTCTTTAAACCTTAGTTTCCTTATCTCTAAAGAAGAGGAAATAATGTCACATCTGCCCACTTTAGAAAGTTTTTATACAGTCAAAATGAGATAATTTATATGCAGATACTTTGAAACTATGCAGCACCCATATTTAAAGCATGATCAGAGGACTGAAATAGTTACTACATTTAATTAAGTGAATTCTTCATTGCTTCCTCTCCACACAGTTGAAGCATATATGACAAAAAGGCAAAGTATGGTAACAAAGTATTATCCAAAACGGCTGGATAAGCAAAAATAGTATGTCAAATATTAAAATATTACCAAAAATGCTTCATTCATCCTAATTTGCCAACAATGGCATACATAAATATACATATACCCCAGTACACATCGACAGAGTACATACATATAAATATATTTGCATTTTAAAGAAATTATATATAACAAAACTGCTAACTGCAAAGTAAAGAAAGCTTCAGAAAACAAGGCAAAGACAAAGAAGGTTAGTGATCCAGTCAACTTGAGGCAGAAGTTTTATGGAAGTAAGCTTTAACCCTCAAAAGACTGAGGCAGGGATCATATGGAATAAGAAATTATACTAATTCAAAGGGGATACCAGGAAGACAGAAGTAAGTAGAAGGAGGTACTGTGACAGACATCAAGGTAGCCTTGTCCGCTGTCTTGCTGAGAACAAGCACCATGTTGTCTATGCGCCCTTTTCTTAAAATGAGATTAAAGGGTGATTAGAAGTACTGAAAAATAACCTGTGGCAACAGAAAGTGAAATGAAGTACATAATCAAAAAATATCTCAACTAAAGTGTCACTGATTCTGAAGATTTCTTACAGCAGGAATTGTGAGGTCATTTGTGAGTTACAGACAGGGCATATCAATCAGAAAAGAATGACAACCCAGGATAGAAGCAGGTGAAATCTCTGGAAACAGTGGTCCTGGCAAGACCAGAAACTCAACTGAAACAGAAGAAGTTAGAATTTCCTGCTCTATCTGTTCTGTTTGTATTTGGTCACTATGTGGAGTTTCCCTTGGAAAATAGTTCGAGTTAGACACACTATCAATGGTGAGTAGCATCATAGATGAAAGAAAAAGCATAAAGAATCATTTTAGACACACAAAATAGCAGAGGCAAACAAAGTCACCAACAGGAGAAGGAACATAAAAATGAGTAACATATAAAGAGAATTAAATGGTTCTTATAAATTTTGTCAAAATGATCTTCCTGCCTCAGAAGTTTTGAACATACCAGTATCACTCTTCCTCTCTGCTACAATACAGTGCTGCTAAGAACAAGTGTTCAACTACTGACTAATTCACCATAAAAAAAGCAATTCAAAAAATAACATTTTCTTGGGAAGCACAAATTTGGGAAGCAATAATATATGCTAAGTATGTTCAGATTATGTAAACTATTTAAATATTAATAATTTAAAATGTATATATTATTCAAGTTTATGTAACAATACTGTAGAATGCTCAAATCTCTATATAGTAGATATAAATAGACTATTATTTGGTGGCTAATATTTTTCCTGTAGCAATGCTTAAGGAATTTACAATATTCCTACTACATCCTGTTACACTTCTAGGTTTCTGTCATAAGGTCCTACCAGACTACCTTCCCACACTTAACAAGGTTCTAGAAAATAAACAAAAGAAAGTAGATTTTGGAGAGGACTTAAAACTTGGAAGACAGAACCACTGACAAGTGCATTTTGCATGTTGGGGGAGGGTGGTGCTATAGGGAAGGGACAGGCTACAGTTGCAGTGACCTGTCATCTTTCTGGCCAAGAAAACCAGAGACAGAGCCCAAAGTCTGGAAAGTAAGACAGGAATTCCAGAAAGAAAATAACCAGCAAAAAGGAACTCCAAATTCTGTTAAAAACTCTGCCAGGCTGACCTTTTAAATGAGACGTTAGAGGAAAGTATCAGTGATCTTAAAAAAGATAAATAGCAATTACCCAATCAGGAGGAGAAAATATATAAAAAATAGGGGGAAAATGAAAAAAGCCTCAAAAACCTGTGGACACTATCAAAAGATCTAATATGTGTCACTGGAGTCCCAGAGACAATGGGACAAAAAAAATAACTGAAGAACTAAAAAAGAGGAAACTTTTCAACTGTAGTGATTAGCACAAGTAAACAGACTGAAGAAACTCAGCAAACCCCAAACAACATACACACATACAAATATATGCATGCACACACATACCTACACACACACCAATGCACACTATAGTGAAACCGGTGAAAACCAAGTAACAGAGGAAGTTCTGAAAGCCTGAGAAATCGACATGTAACAAACAGGGGAAGAGTGAACAGTGACTCAAATGACTATAAATGTCTCACCAGAAACAATGAAAGCCAGAGAACAGTTGAACAACATCTTTAAAGCAGGAAACAACAAAATAAAACCTATGTGGAAAAAACTTACATTAACTAGTCTTTCAAGACTAGGGATGATTAGAGATGTTTCTCCTCCTTTAACATCAGGATCTTTTTGCATTTCCTTAATAGCTTGCAATATTTCTTTCATACCTTCTTCCAGCTGCTTATTTTCTTCAGCTAATTCTTTTACTAAAATGACATATTTTTCTCATTCAATGAGTACCATCTTCACAACTTACACTACTCTATACAAATAACAAATATATCACATATAGAAAAAATACCCATTTGGAAATGCCAAAGTAAATAAATGTACAAAAAAATCACCTATAAATCCAATGTGTGAATAGTTGAATTCAATGATACACCTATTTAAATCATGTGCATATGTTTCATTGTTGAAAGAAATCATAAACATGCTTTGTCTTCCCTTCATTAAACATCTTTTAAATTCATTTTTTAACTCCAAGTTCATTAAACAAAAAAGAAAAACTGACTCATTTATCACCACAAAAAATTCCCATTATAACTTTGAAAATGAATATAGCAAGGCAAACCAAATACATGAATGAGAGACACTGAAGCTTATATATTACGGAGGTAATTAAAGTTAAAACAGAGTAGAAAACAAGAATTTTTAAAGTCCTCTTAGATCCATAATTTTTGGTATAGGATAAATAAGTACAGAAAAATAAGAAACAGTAATAACTTACATTTATTCTGAAATTTGGTTATTATTGTTCTACCTCTTTCTAAATCTCTTTCCTTTTCAATTAGTTCTCTTGAAAGAAATTCATTCTGTATAGAACACAAAGAATAAAATTGATTTTTTTAAACAAAATATCACTATAGTTTTCAAGTTAAAAAATTCTGACTAATTGAGTTATAACACACCAGAGATAAGCTATTACAGTAGTAATAACAATAAAACCCAAAAGGTAAAACAGCTGGTGGTCTTGCTCCCACTTTCTCCCTTTACCCACTCCCACAGCAAAAGGCAAAGAAATATAATGAAAGTTTTTGTCTTTAGTACCACAGTCATCTCTTTTAATAGTCTGCCTTTATACTACCTGTTCTGCCTGGGTTCTATGACGTTCAAGCTCTATTTCTGCACTTCTATTCTGTGCTTCCTTGACCAATAAATCCTGTGCTATGACTTCATTCTAAAGGAATAATTAATAAATTAGGCAAGTCAATGATTTCACGTCAAACTCGCTGCATTTTTAAATTTTTAAAAAATATGTATAAATTTATGTTATGTGCAAGCATAAAAAAATTCTTATTACAAAAAAAAAATTCTTATTACAATCATTACTTAGAGAACTTTGTTAGGAAGTCATTAAAAAAAAGTTAATAAAAAAAGTGATCTCAGTAATGGAATCTGGAGGAAAGCTCACCTGAGATCTAAGAAATACTAGTTCTCTCCGTAGCTGTTCTATAAGATTTTCAAGTGGATCTACCTGAGATGATTTTGATTGTGTAGTAATAGGCACATGGTCTGGAAGATTAACATCAAGTTTACTTTTCAAAATCTCTGTCTGCAAAGGCACTTCACTCTTTCTTTGATCTTCTTTCAAACTGGTATCAGCATATTTTATCTGGTTATGAACCTGTTCATCTTCTGATGTTGCTACTTGTGATTCATCCATGTCAGCTCTATTATCATGAGTTTGTTCACAAAATATTGCAGATTTCTGCTTAAGTGATAACTTCTGGATTAAGTCTGAAGCTGTTGATAAGGCCTGTAAAGATGAACTGCTTTTCTGTGTGAAACTAGTCTTCTCAAGTGCCTGACAGCTTCTTGACACTTTCTTCATAGAGTAGTCAGAAAGAGTGTATAAGTAGTCATCTATTTCTTCATGCCTCTCCCTATTAAAGCTATTGACTAATGATTCTAGATTTCTTAAAGATCGTAGACATGGTGCTTTAAAAATCTCCTTTATTGTAATGGTTTCTGGAGGTGAATTATTATCTTTTACTTGTACAGATGAAGAAGGTTTGGTTAGAGAGACAAAAGGATCCACTTCACTTTCTACACTATGTTGAAATTCAGATAACATTCTTGATAATGATCCTATGGTGACATTCTCCTCTGGTTCATTCTGATATGACTGTGGAAAACCAAATGATGGTCTCCTATGCGGCAGCTCTATTTTATCTGAACTCCTAATCTGTATTTAGAGTAAATAAAGTCTCATTAATCAATCTTTGGATCAACAGGTTATTTAAACTTAAAAAAAAAGTTATTTAACAACTATAAAAAGAAGCAATGTCTAAAGTCAGGTAACTGGGGAAGAAATGAAAGCACTAATAGTAACATTTTTCTTCTATTCTCTTTGCCATAACAATACTGTTTACCTTTGATTGAGCTTCACTCATATTTTTGAGGCTTGCAAAATCGAATTTCCTTTCTCCTATTCTATTTTCTTGAGAAAAGTTTTCGGTTAGGTTCAGGTCCTCAACAGTTAATCCTACATATAAAAGAATTAACAAATTAGAAACATAAAATAACTCTCTTATTATTCCAATTCTTAGAAAGTAAAATCAAGGGCTTTTTAAAAAGATTTTATTCATATATTTGTCAAAGAGAGAAAGTGAGTGAGCACGGAAGCAGGGGGAGCAGCAGGCAGAGGGAGAAGCAGACTCCCTGATGAGCAAGGAGCCCAATGTGGGACTCAATCCCAGGACCCTGGGATCATGACCCAAGCTGAAGGCAGACACCCAACCGACTGAGCCACCCAAGCATCCCAGTAAAATCAAGTTTTAACTCAAACAAAAGGTAGAATATTTCCAAAATCCTTGATCCCCATGTAGCCCATACAACCTCCTGATTTAGCTCACTTTTAATATTAATAATATGAGAAACAAATATGACTTTTATCTTCTCTTTAATTCTTTACACATTCTATACTTTAATATAGTAAGTACTGAAGTAGTTTAGAGACATATAAAATAGACAAGAATCATGAATGAGTAAACTGGTTAATACATTAATAATTTAGGAAGTTTTGCCATCCTAGAAATTTTTTGATATATTATAGAGATTGTGATGATTAAAAAAAAATCAAAATAAACAAACCAAAAACAGAACAAAGCAACAAACAAAAAGCCCTTCATTATTCAAAAACTTGTGGACTTGGGTGAAGTTAAAAAAAATTCCTTCTCTATGATCTTCTTAGAAAAAGGCACTACAATTGCTATTACAAAACTTAACCAACTGCTCCCTTGATATCAAATAAGATAAACAAAAATGTTAATTTTTATTCAATAAAACATTGCTTTCACTTAATAAAGAATAATGTACAAAGAAAGTTTTCAATGTACTGCTCTTAAGGAAGATATTAACAGCAACATATACCAATATAGAAATTACTAAATATCATCATTATTGATCATAGCATATTGGGATTGTGTGGGAATTAAAAGACTATACTGTAAAGTTTTCAAAAGTCGATGATTCTGAAGTTTTGTTCAATTATTTCATTGTGTTTTTTCTGTTTTTTGCCTGTTTCAGATTAAGAACAGAAATCAATGACAATTAAATACTCTTCATCAGGCCATTATTTCATTTATTAAACTTGCAGCAGAACCATTATAATATATATAAGATACAAAAAATTTCAGCTCCAGACAATTCATTTTCCAATGATTCTTTCAAGGATTTGGAGTAACTGCATATACCTGAAGCTGCAGCTCTTTTTCCTCTTTCTTGAGCCATCTGGCGAATTTTTTTTTTCAGATCCAGTCGTTCTTCCTCTAGACTTTCAATCTATAAAGTACAAATTATTAGTATTTCTTTTGGTTCAACCAGAAAATAACTAATTGACTATCATACTTGCCTCTTTCAAAAGAATCTGGTTTTCAGCTCTGTACTGCTGCTGTTTTAAGCTTTTACTATTTCTAAATTCAGTTAAATCAATCATTGTCTTCGGTTCGAGGCCTAAAATAAAAAGCAATATAATTAAAAACTTACCAACATTCAAATGAGCTATAAAAATTCACAAAGCAATTGGTTATCATCAACCAAATGGTTACAATTTATTCAGCCAGCATCACTCAAGAATGAGGTACTTTTTGTGCAAGAATTTCCATATATTTGAACTATAACCTTGTAAGTCAACATAATTTTATCACAATTATTAATAGAAATCCTGACAAAATATATCAGGATCTGTCTTCTTCTCCATGTTAGATTGTCATGAAAGTACTAGAATGTATTAATTCAAAACAGAAGTTATGGAATAAAAGACTTGCGCTCAATTCCCACTTTCAATTATTAACGAAGTTGTAGGAAAAATACTGCATTTCTTTTTCTTTCTTTCTTTCTTTGGCTTGTTGTCAAGGTGTTAAAAAATTAATCCGTATAAGGTACTTAGTCCAATGCCTGGGACATAGTAGCCATTATTAATATCAGGATCAACTGTATTACCACATGAGTCTGATGCTGCCACTGTTCCTGTCTCTTAACTTACTATAACTAAGTAGATATGAAGATTGTCTTAAGCAAGTATAAGACAAGATCTGGAAGCTTTAAAATACAAAAGGGACATCTGGGTGGCTCAGTCAGTTAAGCACCTGCCTTCAGTTCAAGTCATGATCTCAGGGTCCTGGGATGGAGCCCACGCTGGACTTGTGGCTCCGCAGGGAGACTGCTTCTCCCTCTGTCTTTCTCACTGCTGGTGTGCGTGCTCTCTCTCTCTCTCAAATAAAATCTTTGAAAATAAAATATAGGAAATCTGGTGTTTGTGGGAGCTATCTAATTGGCTCAGTCAGCTTCAGCAACTTCCAGTTTGAAGTCAGCTGTGATCCGGTAGGTAAAGTTGATCAGAAGGCTAACTTGGGGTACTGGCATGATTTCTGCGTCCTACTTAGATATGTTTTCATAAATAAATCATCTTCATAAAAATTTTATTTTTCCTTCCTATAGAACAGTTTTCACAAATGATCACTTAACTCTAAGAAAGCATTAATTGGTATTCACCAAGTATAATGAAATCAATATTCAGATTTTTATTTTCACTTCAAAGTAGCAATTTAGATTGGACTGTGTAACCATCCCTCAGAACTACATACTGCTTAAAATATAACCTATGAGAAATTATACTAGTTACCAAGCATGCTTAGATAAAGCCTTAAGAAAAACATGTACTGGCAATAGGCCTCTGAGGGACTGGACCATACATCCTTGAAGCCCAGCAGCTGGGGATGCCTGGCTTGCTCAGGGCAATGCCGCCTGCTTCATTTTTCTGTTATCTCCCCTTCTCCGGAGCATCAGCAGTTAGTCAGACAATCCTTTCGTTTGGGCTTAGCTCACTATAGGTCATGTACGACGTAACCAGACATATTTTGCCTTTCTTCTTACTTATTTACAAGACTCATGGTCAATGTGTAATCTACTCCAGCTTTGTTGATGGTTACCCACTTTCTAATAAATATGAGACTGAGGAGTTGTTCGGGGAGACAGTCTTTTCTACTGTGGTCCCCTGCTACCATTCTCTTGCAGCTGATTTGTTTGTGCCTCATTCTTTTTCCATGTGCTGTCAGGAGGTGGCAGGACTGTCATAATTCAATATGCAAATGAGTAACACTAAATGAACTATTTATTGAAATCAATAAACTCTCAAGCTATATTTACTAATTACTTCTTAGAATCAATAGTAACCTTACAATACTCAACCAAAGTTAAATTTAAGCAGCATTAATCATAAAAGTACTTAACCAGAAACTTCCAAATGTCCTCACGAATTCATCTGAATGAGAGTATTTTGCAAACCAAATGGGTCATACAGACCCTAACTTTGTTGAGAAAAAGGAAGGGGGGGAAGTTAACTTCTAATATGTAATATTAGTTTAGTAGACTTTCAGTTTTTAAACAAGGAATTGTTTCTAAGCAGTTTTTAAATAAGCAATTACTTGAAAAGATGCCAGACTGAATAAAGCAGTGTTCCAGGCCAGCCCACCCACATCCCAAACCCATTAAATCCCTAGTCCCACTTCAATCAGAGCAGCTCCACTTTTGTTTTAAATACGTTTACAGAAGGGTTTATTTGGGGGGGGGGGGAGTACACTCAACTATTTAAAAATAATAATACATGAACAAAAAAATAAAAAATGACTTGACAATTAGGATTGATCAAACTATGGATCGTAAAGGATGACTTACCCACACGCTCCCTAAGAGCCTCATTTTCATCAAGGAAATCATTGATCTTCAATTCAAGTTTATTGATTTCCTTTGTCAATACTTCAATCTCTCGATCTCTTATTTTAATTTGTTTTTTACAATTCTTTATTTCAATCACAGCATCTTCTAAACCATATATTCCCTGAAAAATATCCAGTCTAAGTATAATGTAGTTTATTTGAATAAATTATCAAATTTATTTTCTTATTAAGTATGAGGGGAAGTACACATATATGTAAGATTTGTGTCACGAAACTGTGCTTTTTATTGTGCTTTTAAAAAACAAATCCAGTAATATGATGGAAAATGGAACTGCTGGAACTTCCCAGTATAGCATCCTAATGACAAAGTGACTCAGAGAATGACATATAAAACATTTAACAAGGGGCGCCTTGGGTTCAGTGGGTTAAGCATCTGACTCTCGGTTTCGGCTCAGGTCTGATCTGAAGGTTGTGAGATCAAGCCTAAAGCACGTTCCACACTGGGTGTGGAGTCTGCTTAAGACTCTTTCTTTCCCTCTTCACCACCACCACCCTGCTCTCTCTCTCTCTCTCTCTCTCTCTCATTCTCAAAATAAATAAACAGATAAACAGACAAATAAATAAATAAATATAAAATTAGTGAATGTTGAGGGAAATTGGAAGGGGAGGTGAACCATGAGAGACTATGGACTCTGAAAAACCTAAAGGTTTTGAAGGGGTGGGGGGTGGGAGGTTGGAGGAACCAGGTGGTGGGTATTAGGGAGGGCACGGACTGCATGGAGCACTGGGTGTGGTGCAAAAACAATGAATACTGTTATGCTGAAAAGAAATAAAAAAAAAAAAAATTAGTGAATGCTGACTGTGTATAAGACCATGCTAGGTAATTCTGGGGTTATGAAGATAAAGCAAATGTTCATGCCATCTCCAGGGAGCTTCATACCCACCCCCAAATAAACAAACTAAAAACACTTAACAAAATATAGGAAAGGAATAATAAGAGTGAATCAGTAATAGCATTAGAATATACGAGTCATTAGTTGCCTTAGTGGTAATGAGATTTAAAAATACAAAAAGTACAAAGTAAGTACTGTGTGTTGGCACAGTAGGCAGCAAAACTGTCCCTGAAATAACTTCTGGCAAATAAACCAGTGGTGTCACATCTATAATGCTGGCACAATGACACCACATACAAAGAAACTAAACTTGCGGTCTCAACAAAGCTGATGATCTGGGCAAAATGTTTTGATCAAATGGCCAGAAAACAATTCTCGGCTGAAAAGTAAATGCTGCTCTGATGTTTGAATAGGGTATACAAACCAACTAAGATAACCTTTATCATAAAACACTTCTGGAACGTTTTTGAAGGTAAACGGTAACGGCACAAAACAGTCTAACTGTGAGTGGCAAAAATAATCTAAGCTCATTGACTGACAAGATAAAAATACATACCGATTCATAATCTTTTAATCGCTTTAGCGTCTCAACTAGTTCTTTATCCTTTTCCCTAGCATCAGCCTCAGCCAGTTCAGCTGTTCTCTCAGCCTCTTTAGTTTTCTCTTCTAACATCTGAACCTTAGACTGAATTTTCATATAATGAGTCTGCTGGGAAAGAGCTGAAGCACCTACAGAGTAAAACAAAAACAAAAACAAAAACAAAACTGCATGAATTAATTGAATTGATTACTTACTCCTTTAAATCCCTGATTCCAATACGAGAAGCAGGAAAAGTGGTATGTCACTTAAAAAGTCTCTTTATGGGGCGCCTGGGTGGCTCAGTGGGTTAAGGCCTCTGCCTTCGGCTCGGGTCGTGGTCTCAGGGTCCTGGGATCGAACCCCGCATCGGGCTCTCTGCTCTCTCGGGGAGCCTGCTTCCTCCTCTCTCTCTGCCTGCCTCTCTGCCTACTTGTGATCTCTCTCTGTCAAATAAATAAATAAAATCTTTAAAAAAAAAAAGTCTCTTTATTATTATTTTTTTATATTTGAAAAATAAAATTTGTTTTCATCTTATTGACAAGACAAGCTTAAAAAGTTCAATAAAATCTTAGCTGAATGGCTACAGATTATATAAGATTGCAAAACACAACGCTTTACAAAGAATGATCATTGTGGCAAAAACCACTAGCTATCTGTTCCCACTGTTCAAACTTTGTCCACTCTAACAGAATGCAATTTTGGTTGGACACATGGCCACATGAAATAAAGACTAAATTTCCAGTCACCCCAGCAGCTAGGTGTGGTCATGTGACCGATGGGATACAAGCAGACAAGCCATGTATTTCAGGAAGTGTTTTTAAAGGAGAGGAGTGAATCTTTTCTCTTTCCTCCTTCCTGCTAGATGGAATACAGATATTAAGTCTGGAACTCAAACATGGAGAACATGAGCTGGATACCACATGCTGAGATAGGCAGGGCAGCAAGATACAGGATGCCTGATATCCCATATTTGAGCAGGTTATCACACCAACTCCAAACTATTCACCTCAACTTTATTTATATCATGGAAAGATACATTTCTATCCTGTCTAAACCGCTGCTATATTTGATTTTTTCTGTTGCCTGCAGCTAAACTTAGTCTTAATAGCTAAAAAATCTCTACTTATATTTTCTTACCAAACCGTTGCTAGACCAAAATATAGCATTCCCATTATCAACACAAATCATTCTTATCCACCAAAAGTGTTCAGTGATTTATAGAGCATGTACTTATGTAGTAGGCATTGGGCTAGTGTGGGAAAGCATGCACATTTATAAGAAATGGGCCCTGTTTCCTGGAGTGAAAAGCCTAGATGGAGCATGTGAGAGGCTGAAGTGTCCCCAGTGTCCTCCTACTCTCATTTCTTCCATGTGGCCTGCCACAGTATATTTACCTGCCTATCCTTTAGTGTGAGCCATTTGTCTCTTCCTGCCTCCTCCATCTTGCTGTTTGGGATGTAGATGTGAGGGTAAAGTTCCACTTTGGATGAGACAGATGAGGGCAACACCCTGGATTGCCTAATTCTATACTATCACACAAGTGAGAAAAATAACCTTTTTTTTTTAAATTTTAAGAAATTGAGAAAAATAAGCTTCTCTCTTGATTTTGCCACCATTTTTCAGATCTCTAGTTCTGATAGCTAAAGCTAATCCTAACCAATGGAAAGAAAACACCATTAGCTGTCATATTTACAAGTTAATTTCAAGTATAGAGTATTTCCTAGTAGCCATACCTTCTGTGCACTTTAGGGATCTATGACTAGGGACTAACCGAAATGTCATTAGACAAGACCTCTTTCTTATCTGATAGAAGAGATCAACGGCCACTTTTTCTCCTGGTGGCTGGAATATGCAAAACCCACAGTATCGGTTACCCTTTTAAACAGTTTAAACCATGTCAAGGTATAATTCTAATAAATACATAATACACACTTATAGAAATAAGTATAACAAGTGGGCCTCGTTAGCTCAGCAATCATATTACATTTTTCTAGTCTGTTCACTCTTTCAGATGACGATTTTACAACTTTGTCTTTTCTTCATCTCTCTCCTCATACTTCTAACACATCTTCCCCTATCCTTTCAGCTAAGAACCTTGCTTTCTTGTTTCCTGAGCAAAGAGAAGCAATCAGTACAGAAGCTCCACCTGCTCTCACCATCAGGTCATCTCCAGTCACCTGCATCTGTATCTATGCACTCCACCTCCCTTCCTGTCACTACGGATGGATTCTTTGTGTTCCTAAGGCCCACTACCCCACTGGAACACTAGATGCCATCCCAAGGCCTTCTCAAGGGTATTGCTCCAGCAGTTCTCTCTCTCTCTCTCCTGTTTCATCGATGAGTCAATTTTCTTCTTTAATGGATCTTTCTTTTCACCCAGAAGTATGATTATCTCTTCCATTTTAAGGAGAGAAATACTTTTTGTCATGCCCCTTTCCCTTCAAGTCACTACCGCATTTTTCTCCTTCCCTTTATACAGTCCTCCTCAAAGGAGTCTCTAGATTGTTCTGTCATCACTATCCATTTTCTCTTAAACCAAAAGTGACCAATGCTAAATCCACTGGTTAACTTTCAATGCTTGTCTTGATTTATCAGCAGCACTGAATACAGCTTTGAACATGATTGCTTGTTCTCTTCCTTGATGACATTTCTCATGTGGTTTTTCAGGACTCCACACATTCCTGATTTTCCTCCCATCTAGCCTCCTTTGGTTGCTCCTTTTCATCCCCTCAGCCTCTAAAGTAAAAGCATCCCTGGGCTCAATCTTTGCATTTTTCTTCTTAACATCTGTTCCTTTGATGATCTCAGCCAGCTTCAGGACTTCATTTACCATTTTTAGGCATATGGTTCCCAAATTTATATCTTGAGATATAAACCTTGAGATATATAAATATATATATATATAATATATATATATATATATATATATATATATAAATATATAAATCTTGAGATCTAAATCTTGAGACTGGACTGTTATCCTAAACCTCAGACTTCTATATATACAAGTGCCTATTTATTATTTCCATTCAGATGTGTAATGAGCATCTCAAACTTAACATGTCCTGTTTAACTAAGTATCTGATCATTTCTAAACTTGCTGGAAACAGTCCTTCCCAGTGTTCAGAACAAAAGTTCTGATGACTCTCTCACACCCTACATCTGATCTGCTAGCAAATTGCGTTTCCATCACCTTCAAAATACATCCTGAACTGACTGCGACAACCCTACTGCTACCCACACGCTCTTAGCTACCAGCACCTCTTCGGATTACCCCAACAGTCTCATAATAGGTTTGCCTGCTTCTGTCCTTGCTACTCCTATGATCTATTGCAGACACAGTCTAAGTCAAATTATTTCACTTTCTTTGTGAAACTTTCTTTGGTGCTTCTTCTCACTTAAAATAAAAGCCAAAGTCCTCACGGTGAATTGTTAAGTCGCTATATGACCTGGCCCCTGGTTACCTCTCTGATCTATCTCATCACCTACTACTGCCCCACCTGCCCACTGTTCCAGCCACAAAGGCTTCTTTATGTTCTTCAACACACTCGGTATATTCCTACTTTATACTATATATGCCTCTCTCTCTCTATATGTATATAGAGATATGTATATATATGTATACTATATATGCCTTTATACTTATTCCCACTGTTTAGGGACATCTGCTTGGCTTAACTACCTCACTTCCTAAAAGTGTTCAAGTATCTCCTCAATGAGGCTTTTGCTTCACTAAATTACAACCACATCTCCAACGACCACCACCATTATTTCACTTATACACACCACGTTAGCTATTTTCTTTTGTGAGAGTTACGTTAAATATGTCATGAACTTGTCATGAATTGTTAGCCTTAATGTGTCCTGCTATAACTACAGTATGTAGTGCTGTGGAAATATAAGACCACTGATGTTTTAGGGGCTTATGTTCAGATGTATTAGGCAAGGGAGTATGTCCCAGGGTAGGGAGAATAAGATGAGACATTAAATTGGGTACAGTTCATTCAAATGCTGACAAGTCAAATGACTTCTGAAAACTACCTACAATGCTGCCACATTGATCAAAATTTTATTCTATTCTTTGTTAATTATTTAAAAAGGGGATAAATAACTATACTCAATTATATCGTAATTTTTCATTTCTTTCATATAAGATGGTAATAAAGGTTAATGTAATTTTCATGGCAGAAAAATTACAGAAAGTATGTCCATCACTAATAAATTTAAACACTAGAAATATATGCAGTTAATAATATACAGTTAATATACATAGTCATTTTTTAAAACAATAAAATTCAAAAAAATCAATAATATATCTATTGACATAATTTAATAAAAATAAAATACTTAAAAATTGAATGGTACATAAAATAACTTTGTATGCTTATTTTTTTATTAACATAAAATGTACTATTTGTTTCAGGGGTACAGGTCCGTGATTCATCGGTCTTACACAATTCAAAGCACTTACCATAGCACATACCCTCCCCGAATGCCCATCATCCAGCCACCCCATCCCTCCCATCCTCCTCCCCTCCAGCAACCCTCATTTTGTTTCCTGAGACCAAGAGTCTCTTAAGGTTTGTCTCCCTCTCTGGTTTCATCTTGTTTCATTTCTCCCCTCCCATCCCCTATGGTCCTCTGTCTTGTTTAACTTTGTACGCTTATTAAACATTGAATTACCTTTGTTTCTTTGAAGCTCATTTTTCAAATCTTCAATAATGAAAGTATTTCTTTCCATTTCTTTTGTATATTGTTCTACTTGCTCAGTGAGCATCTTAATTTGACTATCTCGTTCTTGTACACCCTATAAAATATTTTTGAACATTACATATTATTTCTTCATGGATATTAACATACAATTTAAGCGTAAGGAAAAAAGTAGATCTTATGTTTATATATATATAATATACATATGTTATATATATAATATCTATTTTTTGGGTCAAAACTATGTCCTTTACTACTTTGTATATCTCAACTGCACAACGTTAGACACACTGATGTCACTCTAATACTTACAGATAGATGTAAGAGCTAAGTAACATCCTGGCAAAGAGAATTCCAGAACTCTCTAATATTTATGGCTTCTTCTGACTCCTTTCATATTACCCTTCCTCATGACCCACCCATTTCTATCTTCTGCCCTGTGGTACTTCTTTCAAAATACTGTCTCTTGCAATTGTTCTTATCCTCCAAATACTTCCCAAATTTCCCCCTTTCTTCCAGACTATGACTATAAAGCACAGATAACGAAGTATAACTTCTACATGAGTATATTTGTACTAAAAATAAAATTCAATGTAATACAGCCAAATTATAACGACACTTTTAGCTTTTTTCACATTACACAGGATATTTCAGCACCAACATATAATATAATAAATGTTAACAACAGGGTATGAAGATATACTTAAGTTTCTAAAAGTTTTTAAGTTTCTTATTAAATAATTCCCAATCAAAACAATGTGTCTATTATCTAAATCAACATAGGAAAATACACAAAATAATTCTATTCCTGACTCTAAGCTTAATTCTAATTGTTTCTGGTGACTGGACTTCAAAAGACTATTTATATACCCCATAGTGTAAGCCACTAGGTTAGACACATTGTCTACTTCAATAAACCAAATTTTGAAAGGTTTTACCTGTTGTAGAGCTATAACATTACTTTTATCAGCATCAAGTTGGGCATTTTTCAGTTTCTCCCTCAGGTTATGTAACATTTGCTGATATTCAATAATTTCATCATCTTTAGAAGACAAAATTAACTAGATATAAACAACATAGGATCTGTTACATAAGAGGAAAATGAGTAAATCATTTTTCACTTATGGCAAATACTCTAATATATATCATTAGCAAGAAAATACAGGAAATAAAATTCACATTGAAGTGAGTAAGTAACAGCAACTATTTGCATAATCATTGTTCTTTTTGGGTGTATAATCTTAAGTTCAAAGAAGAAATGATTTAAAAATATACAGTATAATTCTTGCTGTTTTAGAAATTCAATCTTTAAACAATCTCAAGCTTTCAAAACTCATTCCTAAATAAGAATTATAAATGCCTTCGTGAAACTACCAGGAAGTTTTGTACAATTAATTTTTATGGAGAAAATCTTAAAATGTCACTGAATGAAGGTGTCCTGTGTTCTTTGCTAGAAGAACCAAATACCAAAATTAATTTATAATTTATAAATTTACCACAAAGCCAATAAAATAAGATTTTCAAGAACTATTTCTAAAATTCATATTGAAAAAACATGTTCACAAGTGTCTAGAAACTGAAAAATGAATGGTTTTTTCAAATATTTAAACATAACAATAACTAAAACAAGGACACATGTTTAGAAAATAGATTGATCAATATAAAGCAGAGAGTCTAAAAATAAATTCAAATCCAACAAGCATGTCAAATGTAATAAAAATGAAACTGTACTTCAGTAGGAAAAAGATAAAATGTTCAATAAATAATGTTTGGACAACAGACTAGGTCTGCTGAAACCATACCTCACTCTCCATGCTAAAACTAATTACATATGCTTCAAAGACTTAAATGTAAAAGATGAAACTAGGAGGTACTAAAAGAAAATAGAGAAAATAACTTTATACTCAGAACACTAATTATGACACAAAGTTCAAAAGTCACAAAAAAAAATAAACTACAAAATACAAAAAAAAATAAAATATTTCATAGCAAAAAATACCATAGAGTCAAAGACAAGTGTCAAACTGGAGGTATGTATTTGGATATATATGACAACTTGTAGCAATTTAATCTACATCTTTGCAAAATAACAAATACATGAAGATATTCATTATAACGTTGTTTCTAATAGCAAACATCAGTAACCTATTAAATATCACACCATATGCTATCTATTAAATAAATATCTACAAAGAAAAATTACAAAGCCACTAAAAAAACCAAAGCAATACTGTATATACTAATATAAGTAATTCTTAAAAATATTAAGTGAAAACGAAGTACAGAAGAATACATATACTACCATCTCTCCCCCCAAAATTAAATAGGATGTAAAAACTTTTTTTTCCCAGGGGTCAGTAGCCTCAATCAACAGTCAAATTTGGTCTGCTGCTTGTTTTCGTCAAGTTACACTGCAAAACAGCCTTGCTCATTCATTTATGTATGGTGTATGTCTGCCTTCATGTTATATAACAGAGTTTAATTACACCAGAGACCAGATGGTCTAAAATATTTACTCTCTGCACTTCTTATAGAAAGGATACTGACCCCTGATTGATTTGATAGTGCATCATTGCCACTGCTACTGCTTTTGTTTAAAATATAGGTTACCTGAACTTCCCAGATAAACAAATCCAAAGAGCCAACAAGATTTATGAGCTCTGTTAGAACAATGACTACAGAAGTGACAGCTTTTAAAATTAGATTTATTCAGAATTGTTTTAGACTTTTTCCAAAATATATAGTCGTCATAATCCTAGCTTCTGACACAGTAAGGTCAGAGAATTTGGTTGGGGTTGGAGAGTGGAGAGGAGCAAGAAAGGTATATTATGAAAAACTTCTCAGACGATTCTAAAGGTCCCTTTCTTTATTCCCATTCCCACTGAAAACCAATAGTTGTATTGGTCTGAAGGAATTGAACCAAGAACTATATATACACAATACATGGCAGCTATGAGTTATGTGAATATATTTTACTTAGAATTATTTATTTTAGATGACAAATAAGTTTTAGACTTAGACTACAAATAGGCTAAAGGACTACACAGGAGAAGAGCTTAGTGCTTTTCTAACTAGGACATTTAATGCACTTTAAATTGCTTAATAAAAATGTCACTAACTACCATAAGGCCTTTAAAGAAAACTAAGACTTTGAAATCAAAAATACAAATGAAAAACCCATTAGATCAACTGAAAAAAGCACCTTCCATTCTTCTACTTTTGCGTTGACAGCAGCCATGACTGGATCATCTTCTTCATTTTTTGCTTTCAGAAGATCTGTAAGCTCCTGCACCTAAAAGGCAACAATTATTTCAAGAATCGTCGTAAAATAGTACAATATATGCATATTTACCCACACATTACGCATATGCAGCATACGTACTCATACACATATGTATGTGTACAGTACCAATGCATATTCATTATTGGAGCAATTCTGTATTTAGAGGTGATATTTAGTGGTTTCTGTATCATTACAGATGTATAACTGTCATTACTAGAGAATTATATTTTTGAGTATTATTCTATTTTTTACACTAATTTAATATCATGTAAAACATGAACAATGTATTGGTTTTCTGATATTTATAGCATATTTATTTTATAGTAAAAAACTTAACTTCAGGTCCACAGGACTTCTAGGCATTTTTATTAGGAAATTCCCCATATTTATGAGTTTTCCAGGACTCGTATCTACACATTAATTCAGGTATCAACTACAAGGTATGCATAAGGGCATTAGAGAAACACATAGGGACAAACATATCAGGATGGCAACATGTTACAGTAAAGGGTATATTACAGCATAAGACAAAAATTCATATCCTAGAAAGTTAAAGTACTTTTTAGTTCCACATAAATAGTAATGATACGATATGAAGTCTGCGTGAATGAGTTAATCTAACAGCAATTCTTACTTGAAGCCGGTAATGATCATTTTCCTTTTTTAATTGGTCCATTATGTTATCTGTTTGATGGACGATAGCTTTCATCCTATTATACTCATCAGTCATCTTTTCCATCTCCTGTACAGACTCTTCTAGATTTTTTCTCATTTCTTGATTCTGAACTTCAATTTTTTCATTAGCTTCTGTTAAAGTCTAATGAAGTTAAAGACACTATGGTTAACCTAAGAAACTGTAATTTAAACTAAATTAAAATTAAATAGAGCCGTAAGTGCCTCCTGGCGAATAGAGAATTCTTTAGAGATCTGTAGTAGTGATTGCTCTTGGCCAATGAAATCAAATTAACTATCAACAAAATTGTATCTAAAAAGCTTAGTTCTTCTCAATGCCCAAGACAGACATATGAAATGAATGAATTTGCAAGATTTATTAACTTTAAAGATGCAATTTATTTCATGTTTCCAAATGCACAGTTGCAGATTTCTACTACAGAAGTTAACTGTAGGACCAGATACTAGGTTTACATTATAATAAAATTGAAGTTTTATAAGAATCATTGCCTTGAACCGACTTCTATTTTACCTGAATTTCATCCAGATACTGGACAAGTTCATAGTTTTTTTTAGACAATTGTGATCGGTAGTCACTGTCTTCTCCTCTTCTTGATAAAAGTGTTTCTTTCTGTGAATCTATTTGTTTCTGATAGTCAATAATATCCTGACGAAGTTGCTCATTCTGAAGGCAGAGCAAATACAATATTCAATATCAAGAAACTATCCAGAGAAACAAAATTTCATCATCTAACTAGCTGATCTCAAAACGTATCTTTAAATTCCCAAGGTCTCTCCACCCCTAAAGTCTCACCTTTTTCTTTAGACGTTTGTTCTCCAGAAAAGAACAGGAAAAAGATAATTAGAAATGAGAAGGCAATCCATAATTAAAATTAAGAATTAGAAATTAAAATAAAAAAGAGAAATTTTAGAAGGTGATACTATTTTGGATAATCAATGAAAGCAAGAATATTAATTATCAACCAAAACAAAGACTATTTTGGTTATGTTAAAAAGATAAGAGCTTCTATAAGGATAAGCAATGTACAAACATTATTTGGCTCAGAAGAACCAAATAATAAAGAACTTATAAGATTTCATGAGAAACAAAATATTTAAAAGAATACTGGGTAAAATAAGAGAAGACAGAAATCCAGTTTTTCAGCCAATTAGCAAATAACAAAGAATGGCTTATGAAACAAAGCAAAATTTACCCACATAAAGTAAAAGATGAATGTAGTACTTAGTGGCCTCAACTTTCAATTTATTTTCTATTTCCCTGAGACAAATTCATATCACAAAATTAGGCAGCTTAAAAGCACCAGTTACTTAGAAGATTCCAGTTCTGGTTAGAGTATAAATTTATGAAAATTTTTTAATAGGTAACTTTGTTGAACTACCACAACTACTAACATTTTTTTACCAACCTCTCTTCTTAATTTGCTGTTTTCATTTTCTGCTTCCTCATTTCGAAGAGCCAACTAAAACAGAAAAAAAAAATAAGGTTCAACAGTAATTCAATATAAAACTAGGTTTTCAGCTGATCAATTTAAATTCTAAATTCTCTCCAATGAAGTAGAGAATGATTAACTACTAAGGATTTAGTTGATCATGTTGATCAAACATGAATAACAAACCAAAATTTGTGAAATCTAAGGATTATGAAAACATACAGGTTGAGTCTAAAAAATATAAAAAAAAACACAAAAAACTAAAACCAAAACTCTAACCAAAGGATACAGAAACAAAACAACACACACATTGTCCCCCCACCCCCAAAACCTAATGAGTAATTTTCTGTCAAAGACCTTTAACATTTTGCAGTTCTTCTATATCAGAGCTAGAATACTCTGTGCTCTAGTGAGCATTTAAATTACTTAGAAATATAAGGCAGCACAACATAATGGTTAAAAAGAAGCAATCTGAAATCAAACTGGCCCAGGTTTATATTCTTTGTCCACCAGTTTCTGGTGGAGTATGAAAAAGTGATTTACCATCTCTTAAATCCAATTTTCCCATCTCATACATTGATGTAAAAATTAAGTATGATGTATATGAAGTCCTTAGCACAACGTTCAGTGCATGAAGTAACAAAAAATTATGGAGTGTTTTCTTCTCCTCACATAAATGATTTCTTTGTGACTCTTTTGTTTCTCAAAACAGGCAAATACTATACCTATCATCACATTTTTTTTTCATCCATTGTCCAAACCCCATCCTTCTTATGGCCTTTCACTTTTCTCCCTTATTCAAGGAGAAAGTAAAATTCTCAGTGGCTTGCAATTAAAATATAGTTAAATGTCTATAATAAATAAGCAAATGCAGTATGTGATCCTTGATGGAACCTTGGATATTGGGCGGAGGGACTATGAAAGGCAGTATTGGGCCAACAGAAATAAAAATACAATTACAGACTAGATAGAAGGGTATTGAATAAATATTAAATTTCCTGCATATGGTAGTTATATAGCAGTTATATTAGGGAATACTCCTCTTTTTCAGAGAGACATGCTTAAATATTTATTGTGCAGTATCATGATATCTGCAGTAAACTCTCAAATGGCTCAGCAAAGAGAAGAAGAGAAATATGTGTACAAAGATACTGATGGAGAGAGAAAGTAAATGTGGCAAAGTATTGACAACTGGTGCATCTATATGAAGAGCATATGAATATTTATTCCTTATCTTACAATATTTATGAAGGTTTGATAGTTTTCAAAATGAGAAGTTTAGAGAAAGTTTATTAATAAAATGCAAAATGCTATACAAATCTCAAGAGTTTACCTATTACTACTATCATCATCAACATGGTCACCTGAGAATTAAGAAATAGTCCCAATGTGTTTTGAATTGGAAAATTTTAACAAGATAAGAAATGTGAAGAACTTAACACTGAAGCATTTAGCACTATTGATGCTCTTTTCCCTTAGTTTTTCCAACATCACATTCTTGATTTTTGTATTTTCTTGTGCTGTTCCTTGGAGTACTTCTTCCTATTTCTTTAGACATTTCTCAGATATCTCCCTTACAGTCATTTCTATGGCTTCATAGCTATGCTCTTAATTCACAAATCTTCATTATCCACCCAGCGTCTTTCATGAATTCCAAATCCAGTTATCCTTTTTCAATACGCCCACTGTGACCTCAAACTCAACATGTACAAAAGTGAAAACTGAAGTAATAATCACACACCTTCTAACTCCTCTTGTGTCTCTACTTAGTGAATGACACTATCTCCTTATCCAGCAGCCCAATGCAGAAAACTCTCCATTCCTCCCTCTCCTCTGACAACCAGTCATTCACCACATCCAATTACACCTACATCTCTAAAGCATTTATATCTCTTAATCCCTTGAGTCATGCCTTTAATTAGCCCATCATCAGCTCCTGCCTGAATTAGCACAAATGTCTCCTTACTCTTCTTAGTCCCCTTCAATCCGTTCTCTGTAAAGCTGAATAAACTTTGTAAGTATAGATCTGATCATGATATTCTTTATTCAAAATTTTCATTGGCTCCTTTTAGGAAAAAGACCCAAAACCTCGGAACCAAACTGTGCTTACCTCTCCAGAGGATCACAAATGTTTAAACAAGAAGGGCAGGATAGTACAGTGGTTTAGAGCATAAAATCATTGAAAAAATTTGGATTCAAATCCTGGTTTTATCCCTTATTGTTTCTGTAACCATGGACAATTACTTATCCCTCCTGTGTCTCAGTTTCCTCATCTGTAGCATGGGGAAATGTTACCTATCTCATATAAGTATGAAATGAAGAATAATGAATTAGTCCATATAAAATATCTGGCAAATAGTAAGTATTCTACACAGCTATTTTTACCTATATTTCAGCCAAAATGAGTTACTGTAGTTCCCTGAACTCACCATGCCATCTCTTCCCTCCAGATCTTAGCAAACGCTTTGTCTTCAGCCCGGAATGCCCTATCTTTAACCACCATGAATGTATACCCCATCCCTTAGCCAGACTAACTCCTATTATAGGTCTCAGTTTATAAATTACTTCCTGAACCTCAAGACTGATTTAGGTATCCCTCCCCAGAATATCCTCTGTATTACATTTATTATTGACAATGAATATAAAAAAGCAGGGTATCATTGACCTCTGTATTCCTAGAACCTAACAGTTTCTGGCAAGCTATAAATTCTCAGTAAAGTGAATGACTGGTTAAGGGCAAAGAAAAAATTTCCAACAACTCATATTCCATCTCAAGGAATCTAGCAACTGGAATAGTACATGGACCATATATTCAAGTTTTCTGCATTTGTACCTATGAAGAAAGATAGCAGTCTAAGAAGAATAGACAAGGTAGTTCTGATTAGCTAAGGTTACATGGTATGAATGAAAAAAAGTTGATTAATGTATGGGCTACACAGAAGAACAGTTCAGAAAACCAACAGTTCAGAAAACCCCTAACAAGCAATTCTATTACTGTATATCACAGTGATTATTAAGAAATCCGTAAGTCTGCTATGTTTTATTGGGTCAACTAAACAGACAATCCTCTAAGAACTTATTTCTAACCTTTAGGTGCCATCAATCCACACTTTTTCACCACAAAAATTGTATGGATAAATCACTTTTACAAGAGTCTTCTAAATTATATTAAAAAAAATATCAAGAAAAGGTATGTTTTTCCTTACAAATCAATTTATAATTAAATTCTTTAAAACAGCAACAACACCTTATAATCATTGACATCTACTTAAAATTTACCACCTCCTATTTCTAAGAGAACAATGGACAAAATAAAATTATTAGGATATAACAAGACATTGACCTAGAGGACAAAAAGGTAGAAAAAGCTTCTGGGAATCAGGGATGGGACAGTTACAACACTTGGGCAGCAGATTTGTGTAAGTTTACTGACAGGTGAGGCAAAATAAGAAACATTGTTTTCTGACAGGAATTAACAAAACCATCTGCAAAAAATTTTTTTCCTCAAACTAAATGTAAGTGACTACTGCATGAATTATTTTATACATAACAAGGAATAACATAAAAAGTACTAACTATATTTGTATAAAAGATGAAATGTCATACTTTAAAATATACATTGATTTATAAAATGCTGGCATTAACACAACTTGTTAAGAAACTATATTTTTTAACATGTAAGTATTTATTGCACAAAGCAAGGTACTTCTGAAAACAAGAAATTTGATTTAAAGATGTGATGACAACATGAATAGTCATATAAAGCCTTAGCGGTAAATATACATCAATTCTCACGTAAAACATAAATTGATAGTTATCACTATAAAAAGTATAATCAGGTGTTTTTACGTAACTCAATCAGTTAAAATTCATTGAGGAAAGTGTGCCTTACTTGTTCATTAACCTTCTTCTCTTTCTCTAATTCCTTTTCCATGTCCTCCAATTCTCTATCTTTTTGTTCCAACTGTTTTTCAAGTTGGCGAATTTCATCACGTAAAAACCGAGTGTCACGTCCACCTGCAGACTGCTGGGCCATCTTAAAGTAATAAACCAAAAGTGTAAATCAATCCCGTTATAATTAGAGAATCAACAACAAATTGACTTTATATTTGTATTACAATCAGCACCAGATATTTAAAATCATGTTAGCCTAAGAACCTGTTTTTTAAATTTTTTACTTATGCTTTAGTCTGCAGACTGACATGCCCTTGAGCTTTTTCTGAGCCACCCACATCTAGGAATTGAATGTCAATCACTCAGCCTCAATTATAACCACTAAGCCACAGACACCAGACTAAACTGCACAAGCAGAGAACACAGGCAATGAACTACCAAGCCTTGTCTTAGCGTCAGAACTCTGAAACCAGGCTACAAACGAACAGGGATTCCACCTAGTCATTGACTTCTGGTGCTTTTTTTTTTTTTTAACATTTTTACTTACTTATTTGAAAGAGAGCATGAGTGAGAGAGAGAGGGAGAGAGAACATGAAACAGACTCTGAACTGAGCACAGAGCCCAACACAGGGCTTGACCCCACAGCCACGAGATTATGACCTGAGCCAAAACCAAGAGTCGGACATTCAACTGACTGAGCCACCCAGGGAACCTGACTTCTGGTGCTCTTTACCTGCCCTTTTCCTCATACTCTATTTAAATCAGTGCTGTCCAACAGGACTTTCTAGGATAATGGAAATGTTCCTGTATGCCTGAATACCGTAGCCACTATCTACAAGTGGTTTTGAGCACTTGAAGTGTGGCTACTGCAACTAGAGAACTGAATTTTTATTTTTTTGTAATGAATTTAAGTGTAAATAACCACAGGTGATTACTGAAAATCTTGTGCCAAACTGGGGTACCTGGCGGGTTCAATAGGTACGAGCAGTCAACTCTTGATCTCAGGGTTATGAGTTTGAGTCTCACGTTGAGGGTAGATTTTAATTAAAAAAAAAAAAAAAAATCTTGTGGCAGATTAAATCCATTTTGCTTCATATTCCTGTTATTTGGGGTCATGGTCCAAAATAAGTCTTTATTTTGTCTCATATTCATGTCTTTACCATACAGTTGTTACTTCTACATATTAAGTAGATTTTTCTTACTCTTTTCCTCCTTCAGAAAACTTTCCTTTGTGCTCTTAAAAATCTTTCAAGATAAATTAATATTTTACACTCTTAGCTCTGTTACTGAATCATGGTCTCCATCTCCCCTCCTCAGCTGCAATTTGGTTTCCTTAGTTTACTAAATCCTTTGGAACGCTTTTAATTGGGAGATACTCATTCTTTCACATCCCAAGAACTCATGGGCAAGAGAAGATGTTGATTTACCTCAATCTGCAACTTCCAGGCTATCATTCCTCTACCATCTTGTGAAAATTCCAGCTGCTATGAATTCCACATGACATCCAGCTATCCAATCCCTACCTACTCATGGTAACAGCAAACTACTAACTTCCCAATTGCTCCCTCTCAACTGAGAATTCTTGGCACATGGCTCATAGTGTTCCACCAAAAGCCCCCTAAGCAGTTTCCACATCCATAGAACTTTCATTCTAGTCTCTCTCTTTTTACATGCTTCTTGAATTCACTATAACCTCCCACTCTCATGCCCACACCAGAAACTTGTCCCAGAAGAAATGATTTCTCATGATTCCTTCGTATACCTGCCCTCTGACCTCATAGGACTCTCTGATCCCTTGACTCCTCTCTAACCTCTCCTATCATTCGAATCTTGATTTACCCATTTAGCTGAGATTTCATAATAATCACTTATCACTTCAACCACTTTCTTACCAATATCTCCCACTGCCCTGTTCTTCTATTCTACAGTAGCTGCCTGGATAAACACTAACAGAATCAATCCAACTTCATAATTCATTTAGTAAGTGTATACTTAGAATGGTTGATATTTTTCTAGAAGACAGATATATAGTACAGAATAAAAAATAACTCATCCTAGTTCATTGAGTTAGTAAGTAAAAGAATCAGGATTTATTCAAATTGTCTGAGTCTAGATCCCTTAATCTCCAGCTCATTCCCCACTATATTTCAAGCTTAAGCTTTGTTAAACTTCCTTCAACTTTGACTACACATCTTCCACTCTTATTTTTGGCAAATGGGCCTTCCCTCTAACCTTTCAACTTCCAGGTTCTACATAAAAGCTTCTGTACACATCCATATTTCCTACTACAAAGGAAGAAGGTCTTTTCTCCTCTTAAAGGCTAATTCATTTGTACCACATTCCTTCCCACATTCTCAGGAATGTCAATGTATTCAGTTCCCTAGCAATAAATTCACATTTTGGCTCTTATCTTTCTCAAAAGCTATTTCTTCTACCATATCCTTCCATCACTATTCCTCAAATTCCCATGTGCCTCCACTTCAGCTCAGTTACTAGTAATCTTCTGTATACCTCTCTAGACTCTAAGCTTCAGGTTACTGAATGTTCTTTTGTTTTTTTAGATTTACTTTTTTTAATATTTAGATTTATTTTTTATATTTATTTATTTGACAGAGAGACACAGAGAGAACACCAGCAGGGGGAGCAGCATGCAGAAGGGGAGGAAGAAGTAGGCTCCCGGCTGAGCAGTGAGCCTGATGTGGGGCTCGGTCCCAGAGCCAAAGGCAGCTGAGCCACCGAGGTACCCCACCAGAATGTTTTTATTTTGTTCACAATTGGATGCTCAATCCTAAGAATTCATATAACATGTAAAATACATGTTGAACAAACAACTAATTAGGAACACAGTGTCATTCTTGTGATTTTTCCAAGCAATAATAAAAAATTTTGAAAACAGTAATTCAACATGATAAAATTAACAAGTGCCCCCTCGTAATACAAAAGGACATACCTCCAGTTCATTTTCCAGTTTCATTACTTTAGTTTTTAATTGATTTTCTATTTAAAAAAAAAAGTTTCAGTTAGATTTATCTCAAAACAAATTTTTAAATAAACTTCAAAGTAATGAAATTATTATTCTTAAAGATTCAATCATGATTATAATAAGGTAACATAAGAAAAAATAACTTTTATACCTCATCCATGAAACAAGAGTTCTAGAAATGTCTTTCAAAATAAAGTGAGTATATAAATATTATGGCGTATACTAAACAGAATCTCCTATTTAACAGCATGATAAAGTTTTCTAGGGCATTTACCAAATTTTGCTTGTTCTTCTCCAGCTTTTTCAACTTCTTCCAAAGCTAGCTCTACTTCTTGAGCTTTCATCTAAACATAAAAAGAAAGGTTATTTCAATATGCCTTTACATAAGCATTGAAAATGAGGATTTTTTTTTTTTTTTTTCATTTGCTTTCCCAGTATTTAGTGCATTCAATCCCTGGGACATGGAGACTTTCAGTAAATATTTGTTGAATGAATAGATGATGTTCTTACTTAAAGATATAATTCCTAGATTGCTAACAGCTTGAAATATCTTTGATTCCTCTTTTTCCTTCTGTTTTATATCCAGTAGTGTAACTTTCCCCTTTGTATTGTTTTCTACTATTTTTTTCTATTACATTTGTCTTTATTTTAGTCCATAATCTTATATCTAACCTTCTTCACAATGTTATCTCTAAATAGCTTCAATTTCTTTCAGTTTGTTTTATTAACGTATCTACTTTAGCCTTGTTGAGCCATAGTTTACCCTAGTTTAGCCATACTTTTGTATTTACCAATTGCGGCTCAAAAACCTCTAAAGGATCCTCATTGCTCATAGCATAAAATACACCTGTAATACCCTTGACAGCCCCCTGCAAGCTATACCCAACATTTGTTTCCTCTATAATCTATTAACAATTTTCTGCACCTGTCCTCAACTGTAATGAATAAGCATATTTTCTACTCCAAGTTTTATTTAAGGCGATTTCCAGCTTTAGAAGCTTTCTAAAATTTACCACTGACTTTCATTTACCTAAAATTACTCATCAGTCTTTGCCCCTTCTCTCACCTAAACCTTTTCCCCTCCCAATAAATCCCTATACAACTTGTTCACATTTTTCATTCTGACTTCAGGATTATGTTAACATAATTACAAAAGACCTCGCTAGGTAATTTTTTAAAATACCCATTCTGTTTCTCTTAAACATTCTTTTAAGAACTTCAGAGCAGAAACCAGCAATGTTTTGCACACTAAAATTTTCAATCCACACTTGAAGAGATCTCATTTTTGAGTGATTTTGATATTACAAAGTATTTTCATAAAGATTAACCTATTTAAGAACAGTTCCTTAAACGTCCTCCAATAGTCAAAACCATTATTAAAACCTACTGTATACAAACCTTCATTAGTGATTGAGTAATTCTGAAAAGGTGTATCACATTTTCTTGACTTTCAGTTTTTAGCTCACTTATTTCCACCTATGTAAAAAGAAGAGCAACTATGTTTTATAATCCTTGGGCAAAATATAAAAACTCTTCCATTTGTAACATTCATTGACTTCAGGAACAACTTAGATCAATAATAGTTGTGTGTATATATATGTGTGCGTATTGTTTATCAATTAAGCACCTTGGATAAGGAAATCAATAAATTATCTGCCAATTCTTCTTGACGAGGCAGGTCATCTGGGTCAACTTTTATTATTTCTTTCCAGTTTATATTAGGTGGCATCTTGAAACCTTTCACTGTGCTTTATCTTCTGTAACAAAACAGGTGGGTATTAGCATTTTCAAGGTAAACAGCGTTACTATTTTTATAGATTACATCATTATAACTCTCTATGGTGTTAGCAAAGAGTTACGGCTCTTTGTGTAACAGGTAAGGGGGCAAAATAGCCTTGATCAAAATTATAGCAGCTGGCACAAAACAACAAATACTGAACCGGTTGAATAAACTATGACGGATTCTCTCATACAGCTCATCTAGGTCAGAACTAAGATTCTGAGCCCCCTTCTCCACGCCCCCTTACCACCGAGGCGCGCGAACATCTAAAGGTGCCAAACGCGGGGGTACTTGGAAGGCTGAAAATGAATCCTGATTCGGTGAAGCAGGAACTAAGAGTAAAAAGAAAAGGTGTGGGGGGAAAAAACGACTGAAATGAGAGCAGGTAGGCCGGGGAAACCGGGGCTGAAGACAGCAGAAGGCGGACGGATTGCGGCCCAAAGACTGAGGGTTGGGGAAAATAGGCTGTTACATTCGGGCCCTGAGGCTTAAAGAACCTGCTTGGGAAGAAACTGGCTGCTCCTGCTCACCAAGATCCACCCACCTAACCGAGACTGGCAACCAGGAGAGGCCCCTGATCTGCCGCACGGACCAAGGTCAGCCCCGCTGCCACGCCTGACCGCTCCCCACCGCGGTTCCGCCCGGACTCTGGATCCCGCCAACAGCTCCTGTGCATGCCAGAGCGGCGCGGCTGCTAGGCGACACCATTCCCCACCCAGCCAAGGACGGCACAAGGCCCCGGATGCGAGGGAAGCCTACATTTCACGACCTTGGGTGATGCTTTGCGTTTAGATTCTCCTGCAGGGTCCCTCGGACTCTGTTAAAGACGGGGAGAAAGTGAGGGATAAGGACTCCAAATCCCAGAGTGCAGTTCTGTCTGGAGTCTTTTGCATGCTGGGAACTGAAGTCTATGAGAAGTGGAGGTAGGCCGTTCCCGGCGTGCAATGCGGAAGGCTGCGACGGTACCGGGGTGGTGGGGGGACGACCCAGAGGCAGGAGGCGTAGTGGCTGAGGCGCGTCTGCGCCGGTGACCTGAATGAGGTAGACCATGACTGTACCTTTGGTGGCGTCACCCGCTGGGCCGCTTTTCCTGGGATTTCTCTAAACCATCTACTGGTGGAGCCGCTCCCAGGTGAGGTCGGGCTGTGGGTCAGCAATGGGGGAGGAGTTGAGGGGAGCGGTCCCGGCTTAATGAAGCTCGTGCTGTTGGCGCGGGAGGAATCGGTCCAGGTCTGAAGAGGTGAGAAGACCCCCTTTTCTTGGGCGTTTGCACACGTTCCACGCGTGCTGCCCTCTGTAAGAAGAAAAAGAAAGTTTAGCTCTTTGCTCTCAGAATCTACTCCGTACAGTGGAGTGGGGCCGCACGGCCAAGATCATGGTTTCGGGTTGAGTGAAGAATTGGGAAGAGGACATATTCTCTTCTGCCCGCCTTACCTGTAGCACCATAGCCTTCGCGGATTGGAGGACTTGAAGATTGAAGAACTGGTCTACAGTGGAGGTTCTAGAAAGGAGTGTTTAGAATTTGCCCAACCTAATGCTGGGGTGGAGAGACAAGGGGCCTCAGTACTCCTAGAGCCTAGATGCTGTCACTTCCTTGGTTACTGAGGATGCCCTCCTATGAAAGCGTTTCTCAGGTGTTTACAGTTCTTTCGGTCAAGTTTTGTTCATCCCGCTGTGCTTAGACATTCATGAATTCGATACACTACTAGATAACTTTGTTAAGTCGCTGTCGACTTGAAATCTAAATGACATTTTCAACTGCTAAACCAGTGCCTCCTATTTTTTTTTTTAAAGACTTTTTCTTACCTACAATTGATAGAAGTTTTCCTTCTGAAAATATGGTTTCTTCCCAAACCAAGTATTTGGGTAAAACAAAAAATAAAAGGTATTGATTTAGTGAGCTACATTTTAAAGACATTCATCAGATTTGTAGGAATGATAATTTTGTCGTATCCTTTACTGAGATTTTATGCCACATACTGTTCATTATTTTTTTAACCATGCTGACATTACATCCCCAGAACTTACTTGTCTTGTAAACTCTTCAGTTTGTACCTTTTGACCAGTCTCTTCTTTGTTTCTGTGAATTTTGGAGGTGTTCTGTTTTGTTTTTGTTTTTTTAGATTCTGCATGTGAGATACATATAGTACTTGTATTTTTCTGTCTGGTACTTAGCACAATGCTCTCAAGATCCCTCCATGTTGTCCCAGATGGCAAGATTTCATTCTTTTCATAGTTTAATAATCCATTGTATGTACCACATTTTCTTTATTCATTTGTCAATGGCCACTTAAATTATTTCCATGTCTTGGCTACTGTAAATAGTTATGCAGTGGATACGGGGGTGCAGATATCTCATGCACATCCTGATTTCGTTTTCTTCGGATATATACCCAGAGATAGAATTGCTGGATAATATGATAGTTCTGTTTTTAATTTTGAGTAATTTCTGTAACTGTTTTCCATAGTGACTACATTGGTTTCCATTCCCACCAGCGGTACACAAGAGTTCCCTTTTCTCCCCAGCCTCGCTAACCCTTGTTACCTCTTGTCTTTTCCATGACAGTAAACTGACAGGTGTGTGGTGATCCCTCATGGTTCTGATTCACATTTCCCTGATTAGTGATGTTGAGCACCTTCTCATGTAACTGTTGGCCAATTGTATGTCTTTGGAAAAAGGTCCTCTCTCTTTTTAAAGCAAATTATTTCCTTTTTTGCTGTTGAGTTGTAGGAGTTCCTTACATATTTTGGATATTAACCCCTTATCAGATATATGATTTGCAGGTATTTTCTCCCTCCTATAGGTTGTCTTTTCATTGGATGATAGTTTCCTTTGTTTTGCAGAAGCTTTTTAGTTTACGTACTACCACTTGTTTTTGTTTGCTTTTTGCCTTTGCTTTTGGTTCCAAATCCAGAAAGTCATTCTCAGCGAGCATGTGGCTCTCCAGTTTTTCTAGCACCATTTATCAGACTCTCCTTTCTTCATTGTATATTCTTGGTATTGGTCTGTTTTGTTCTATTAACCTGTGTGTTTTATGCAAATGCCATTCTCTTATGATTACTATAACTTTGTCACTCTATCACTTAATCTTCATAACAATCCAGTGAAGTGGGTGCCTATATCATCCTTATTTTCCAACCAAGTTGTAAAACTGAGGCTTGGAGAGGTTAAGTACTGTGCTAAAACTTAAATGGTGTGATTGAAAATGGATTTTTCAGGCTGGAGGACATTCTGTTTAATGCCATACTGCCTCTTCAGGCATGCTAAGAACCAATATCTGTGAAGTGCTTGTTCTTCAGCCTTGCTCTCCATGGTAAAGGTCATATTCTAATGATGAAATTTTGTTTACTTAGGAATTTGAATTATGTATTTTTCATGTTTTGTTTTTAATTCATAATTTAGCAAGGGAAGGAAGACATGAGATCTCATTTCTCTTATCACATGAGTCATATGCTAAAAACTTCATGTTTATTTTTGTCATAAGAATCTGTTTTTACTGCAGCACCTTGTTTTTCTTGGTTTTCCTTTGTTATAACTATCCTATATATTCATTTACTAGTTTTGTTTTATCTGTATTGGTCTTTACTGCCCTTACTTCCCCTCACCCTGTTGTTCATATTTATATTCCCAGCAACTCAAGGTACCTGGTATAATGATGAATTTTATTTTCATTTTTTCAGAAGTGGAAATAGATTCAGAGAAGCTAAGTTATTTCCTAATAATTAATGAATCTCAATTGTAACCCAGATCTCAATTACAGTCCTGACTTAAATTTCAGTCTTTTACTTATTCTAACAGTATTTTTGAGCTTTTACACTGTGCTAGTGTTGGTTCATAACCTCCTTGGGAGCTTCCCAGATAAAATCGGAAACTGGCTACTGAATGTGGAGGGCAGAGAGACCAAAGAAATGGGAAGGCCACTCCAGCTTGGTACGTGGCAGTTTCACTAAGCAAAGGGGTCTTGCCTAGGAGGCTTGTCTTTGATAGCCAGAATAATAATGGATCCTGCACCCACCACACAAATCTTAAAAGTTTATGTAGAAAGAGGCCTTAACTGGGTTTAGTCAAGTGTATCATGCAAGTGTTCTCAACACCATATCATTAGCTCAAGGCTATGTGGTTGCAGCAGCCTTGGGGAGCAGGAAAAGCAAACAGAACCACATTCCAAGGGGAGGGGATAAGGAGACTCAGATCACCTGGGTCCAGTTTATAGATCAACTGGCAGTCTTTTTGTGACCTGCCCCAACAGCTATATGTGGGGACACAAGTTTGCGGTGGTCTAGGTCCTAGTACATTGTGGTAAGTTTGTACCTAACTGTGAATCAAGAAATTTAATCCAAGTTCTAGTTCACTCACTATGTAATTTTGAGGAAAGTTGCTAAAACTCACTGTTACTTTTCGTCAGATTTTCTGCATCAGTCAGTTTTCACCAAGAGAAGAGATTTATGTGATAATTTTATAAGTGGGCTTATTAAAGGAACACTTGCCTGGACCTGCCTTCTTTCTTCTTCCTGGTTTTATGAGCAGTTTTATCTGACCAAAATCATCTCACAAGAAAGGCTTCCCTTTTATAATTACTACCTTTATTCCCTATATCAGGCAACTTATTTTATTTAAATGTTACTTCCATTCCCTTTTTAGCTGACTTATAGAGAAAATGAATGGTAACTTATTTTTCCAGCATCTGTAATAAAATATGACCATGAGAAATTTAGTATCCACTGTGTGCAATAAATGTTTTGTTTTGTTTGTTCTCCTGGAGAGGATTCAGTGTGCAACAAGCAGATACTTGTCTTTTGACAGGAGACTGGAAAGATTAGGAGGAACGAGTGTGAATGCAGACTTCACAAGCTTTATGTGCTTTAAGAAAGTCATGAAGGGGCGCCTGGGTGGCTCAGTGGGTTAAAGCCTCTGCCTTCGGCTCAGGTCATGATCCCAGGGTGCTGGGATCGAGCCCCACATCGGGCTCTCTGCTCGGCGGGGAGCCTGCTTCCTCTCCTCTCTCTCTCTCTCTGCCTGCCTCTCTGCCTACTTGTGATCTCTGTCTGTCAAATAAATAACTAAATAAAATCTTTAAAAAAATTAAAAAAATAAAAAAGTCATGAAATATAGATTATTTTTACTGAAGAAGATAACATCATGAAATTATTTTATGGAGAGAACTTTACTTTCCAGGCTAAATAGTCCCAGATTCATACAAAAGTTTCCTATAGGTTTATTTTTTCCACACTTATACTGTTGGATTTTTAGGAAAAGGGGTTCATGGTACAATTTTGCTGAAGGAAGTATATTAAGTTTTGTATCTCTATGTTGTAGCTCTTAAGTGGTCTTCCATTGCATTTAGGTTGTTTGTGTGTATGTAGTGACATGCCATTGTTGTAAGTAAACGCAAATCAGTCACATTCACTCAGACTGTGAGCCTGTGTTGAATATGTTTATGTGGCTAGAAGAAGTCCTGGAATTTGCCTTAGTCTATTCATATTGCTTTAACAGAATACTCTGTGCTAGGTGGTTTATAAAAACAGGAATTTATTTCTCACAGTTCTGGAGACTAGGAAGTACCAAGATCAAGGCATGAGCATTTTCAGTGTCTGATGAGGACCCACTTCCTGGTTCATGGGTAGTGTCTTTACTGTTTCTTCACATGGCAGTGTTCATATCGCTCTAACAGAATACCTTATATTAGGTGGTTTATAAAAGCAGGAATTTATTTCTCACAGTTTTGGAGACTAGAAAGTACTAAGATCAAGGCATGAGCATTTTCAGTGTCTCATGAGGGCCCACTTCCTGGTTAGTGGATAGTGTTTTTACTATTTCCTCACAGGGCAGAAGGGACAAAAGATCTCTCTCACGCCTCTTTGGTAAGGGCACTAATCTCATTGGTGAAGACCCATCCTCATGACCTAATCACCTTTCAAAAGCCCCACCTTCAAATACCACATTGAACATTAGGATTTAACATGAATTTTAGGAGTACACCAACATCTACTCTGTACCATTCCCACAGCTAACATTTAATACTGATGTGGTACGTTGTTATAGTAGTGGCCCCCAGTGAATCATGCCTCCTTCTATATATTCCTTTATGTAAACCTTTCTGTTTCCCTTAACTTCTACCCTTACAAATAGTTCTTTTGGGCAGAACCTAAAATGACTCCATAGCTGAGCTCATGACATCCATGAGAACTACTAGCTCTCATTCCCTTTCTCTCATAATATGCTCCCTTGGAGATTCTTCAAAAATTCTATGATCTTAGCCCTTGTATAACCTCTCCTTCAGTGACTGTGGTTTAACCTTGCTTGATGGGGGGGGAGGGGAGATACACACACACACACACACACACACACACACACACACGTATATATTTATATGCCTTAAGTAAAGATGTGAAAAGAGTTTGTGCACTGGGACTTGTCCCCCCTTCTCTCCTGAGATCACCATTTAAGGAAGTTTAGGTTAACCTACTAGAGGATATGACCATACATAGCAGAAACTAGCTTTCCAACCTAAGACCTCTACACTTCAGCAATTTTTATTTAAATTCTAATTAGTTAACATACAGTGCAATGTTGGTTTCAGGAGTAGAATTCAGTGATTCATTTACATACAATACCCAGTGTTCATCGTATCAGGAGCCTTCTTTAATACCCACGACCCATCTAGTCTATGCCCCACCCACCTCCCTCCATCACCCCTCAGTTCTAAGATTCTCTTATGGTTTGTCCCTCTCTCTTTCTTTTTTCCCCCTTCTCATATGTTCATTTGTTTTGTTTCTTAAGTTCTGTGTATGAGTGAGATCATGCAGTATTTGTCTATCTTTGACTGACTTATTTTACTTCATATAATACACTTCACCTCCATACACATGGTTGCAAATGGCAAGATTTCATTCTTTTTGATGACTGAGTATTATTCCATTTTGTGTATTTTTATATATATATATATATATATATACACACACACACACACACACACCACATCTTCTTTATCCATTCATCAATTGATGGACACTTGGGTTCTTTCCATAGTTTGGCTCTTGTCGATAATGCTGCTGTGAACATCAGGATGCATGCACACCATCAAATCTGTATTTTTGTACCCTTTGGGTAAATATCTAGTAGTGCAATTGCTGGATCATAGGGTAGTTCTATTTTTAACTTTTTGAGGAACCCCCATACAGTTTTCCAGAGTGGCTGCACCAATTTGCATTCCCACAAACAGTGTAAGAAAGATCCCCTTTCTCCATATCCTTGCCAACATCTCTTGTTTCCTGTATTGTTAATTTTAGCCATTCTGAGAAGTGTGAGGTTGTGTCTCATGGTTTTGATTTGTGCTTCCTTGATGAGTGATGTTGAACATCTTTTCACGTGTCTGTTGGCCATCTGGATGTCATCTTTATAAAATGTCTATTCATGTCTTCTGCCCATTTTTTAATTGGATTACTTGTTTTTGGGGTGTTGATTTTGATAAGTTCTTTATGGATTTTGGATACTAATCCTTTATTGGTTATGTCATTTGCAAATATCTCATGCCATTCCATAGGCTTTTAGTTTTGTTGATTGTTTCTTTGGCTGTGCAGAAGCTTTTACCTTGATGAAGTCCAATGGTTCATTTTTGCTTTTGTTCCCCTTGCCTCCAAAGATGTATGTAGTATGTTGCTACAGCTGAGGTCAAGGAGGTTGCTGCTGTTGTTCTCCTCTAGGATTTTGATGGCTTCCTGTCTCACATTTAGGTCTTTCATCCATTTTTGAATTTATTTTTGTATATGGGTAAGAAAGTGGTCCAGTTTCGTTCTTATGCATGTTGCTGTCCCATCTTCCCAACACCATTTGTTGAAGAAACAATCTTTTTTCCATTGGATATTCTTTCCTGCTTCATTGAAGATTAGTTGACCATAGAGTTATGAGCCCATTTTAAGTTTCTCTTATCTGTTCCGTTGATCTATGTGTCTTTTTTTGTGCCAGTACCATACTGATTGATGATTATAGCTTTGTAATATAGACGGAAGTTTGGAATGGTGTTCCCTCCAGCTTTGCTTTTCTTTTACAAGGTTGTTTTGGCTATTTGGGGTCTTTTGTGGTTCCATACAAATTTTCGGATTGTTCTAACTCAGTGAAAAAGCTGGTGGTTTTTTTGATAGGGTTTTCATTAAATGTACAGATTGCTTTTGGTAGTATAGATATTTTAACAGTGTTTTTCCAATCTGTGATCATGGAATGCTTTTCCATTTCTTTGTGTCCTCTTCAATTTCTTTCATCAGTGTCCTATAGTTTTTTAGAGTACAGATCTTTTACCTCTCTGGTTACGTTTATTCCTAGCTATCTTATGGTTTTTGGTGCAATTGCAAATGTGATAGATTCCTTCGTTTCTTTTTCTGCTGCTTTAGTATTGGTGTATAGAAATACAACAGATTTCTGTATGTTGACTTTATATCTTGCGACTGTGTGTATTTGTTCTTGAAATCTTTTGGTGTAGTCTTTGAGTTTTCTACATGAAGTATCATGTTGTCTGTGATAGTGAGAGTTTGACTTCTTCCTTGCCAATTTGGATGCCTTTTATTTCTTTTTGTTGTCTGATTGCTGAGGCTAGAACTTCCAGTACTATGTTAAATAACAGTGGTAAGAGTGGACATCCCCATCTTGTTCCTAACCTTAGAGTAAAAGCTCTCAGTTTTTCCCCACTGGGGATGATGTTAGCTGTGGGTCTTTCGTATATGACCTTTATGATGTTGAGGTATGTTTCCTTTAACTGTACTTTGTTGAGGGTTTTTAATCAAGAATGGATGTTGTATTTTTGTCAGATGCTTTTCTGCATCTATTGACAGGATCATATGGTTTTTATCCCCCTTTTTTTATCCTTTCTTTTGTTAATTTGGTGTATCACCTCTATTGATTTGTAAATATTGAACCATTCCTGCAGCTCAGGAATAAATCCCATGCAATTGTGAATAATTCTTTTAACGTACTGTTGAGTTCAGTTTGCTGGTATCTTGTTGAGAATTTTTGCATCCATGTTCATCAGAGATATTGGCCTGTAATTCTCCTTTTTAGTGGAAACCCCCTACACTTTAGATTTCCTGCTTTAATCAAGCAGGATAACTATAAGCAATAGGGACCCCAGGCACAACCAGCAACAGTAATATATATGTATAGTTATATATTTATATGTGTATATATATACCTACATATACTTGTGTATATGTATCAAATAAAGATATTTATATCAAGGAATGGACTTAAAAAATTATGGGGCTGGTAAATTCAGAATTTGTAGATGTAGAGTTTGTAGATGTAGAGTAGGCTGGAAAAGTGGAAACTCTCCAGCAGGATCTGATGCTGCAGTCTTGAGGTAGAAATTCTTTTTAGGGAAACTTCAGTTTTGCTCTGAAGGTAATTCAACTGATTAAATGAGGGCCATCCACATTATGGAATATAATCTTTATTTAAAGTCATTGGATTGTAAACGTTAACCACATCTACAAAATACTTTCATACCAACATCTTGATTAGCATTTGATACTACTCTCGCCTAGCCAAGTTGACATATAAAGCTAACCATAACAGTACTCATCATGAATAGTAAGCATTTTACAATGCCATTTACTTGATCAATAGCATTTCACTGGTAAACCCACATGATGCTTCTTAAACCCCTCACCGATACCAAGTTTGTAGAATTTTAAAGATAATCCAAGGGAGTTTAATGATGAAACAAAGGGAGTGAGCTAGTTCTAGTGCATGCTTGTGAGCTCAGTTGTGGAATCATCTGAGGTTCTGCCCCCAAAGCCACCTGTGGGAGTAGAGGATGGAAGTAGGGGTCATGATTATAAATAGATCTCAGTGAATAAAAACTGGATATCACGTTTCCAAGGAGGGACTAAGGGTCTTCCTTCTAATGAAGGAAGTTGAAATAGAAATAAAAGGAACTTGAGGTGATGATTCCCAGTAGTATGGGGTTTTGTCCCATACATGTCAGTAAGCATTTTTGTTTTCCTTTCACCATTTTGCTCTAATGCTGTAGTGTTCAAAAACTATGTTTGGGACGCCTGGGTGGCTCAGTTGGTTGGATGACTGCCTTCGGCTCAGGTCATGATCCCGGGGTCCGGGGATCGAGTCCCACATCGGGCTCCCAGCTCCATGGGGAGTCTGCTTCTCCCTCTGACCTTCTCCTCGCTCATGCTCTCTCTCACTGTCTCTCTCTCAAATAAATAAATAAAATCTTAAAAAAAAAAAAAAACTATGTTTAACAAGAATGTAAGGTACTCTCATATCTAAAGAAGGAAGAGTAGAACCCCATTCCATGATAAGAGGCTTCTTATTTGCAGTGATCCAGAACTTGGAGCAGAGGACAATCCCCAAAGTTAAATCAAGTTGAGAGTTTTGATTATTATGTTGGAATTGAGTGTTTCAGTTACTGAGTGAACTGCATTGCAACTTAATGTGACTGTATAACTCTTCATTAACTATTTAGAAATCCTGGGAACTGTCCAAGTTTCTTAAAGTTGCATTTTATAACCTTAAGTTTTTTTAAACCTTTAAATTCAACCTAAAAAAAAAAAAAAAACAGACTTATTTTATAAACTTACCCTTTTTCTCTATAACAACTCAAATTGAAAGGACTAAGTGCCTTAGTCAGTTTGTTTCAAAGTTGGTCAGGGCATCTGGGTGGCACAGTCAGTTAGGCATCCAAGTCTTGGTTTCCACTCAGGTTGTGATCTCAGGGTTATGGGATCAAGCCTGTTGTGGAGTCTGCTTGGGATTCTCTCTCTCCCCGCTCTACCCCTCTGCCTCCCCACCCCCTACATGTGCACACATGCTCTCTTTCTCTAAAATAAATAAATACGTCTTTTAAAAAAACTTGTTTAAATTCCCTTAATTTAAAATTGTATTTATAGGGGCGCCTGAGTGGCTCAGTCGGTTAAGCATCTACCTTCATCCAAGGTTATGATTCTGGAGTCCCAGGGATTGAGTCCCATTTGGGCTCCCTGCTCAGTGGGGAGTCAGCTTCTCACTCTCCCCCGGTCCCCCTCCCTGCCCCCTGCTCATGCTCTCTCTCTCTTTAATAAGTGGATAACATCTTTAAAAAATTATATTTACAATTTGAATGTATTCATATGTATTCAAGGACTTCAGATATCTGACTTAAAAAGCAAAACTTTCTCAATACTTAAAACAATTTGTAGGGGCGCCTGGGTGGCTCAGTGGGCTAAGCCGCTGCCTTCGGCTCAGGTCATGATCTCAGGGTCCTGGGATCGAGCCCCGCATTGGGCTCTCTGCTCAGCGGGGAGCCTGCTTCCTCCTCTCTCTCTGCCTGCCTCTCTGCCTGCCTCTCTGCCTACTTGTGATCTCTCTCTCTCTGTCAAATAAATAATCTTAAAAAAAAAAAAAAACAATTTGTATAAACTAGTAAATTAAGCTTAAAACTATAGCAACTCCCAAGTCCTTACAAAATTCCAATAATATTTGTAAACTTGGCTAAATTATTATACTTTTCAATTAAAAAGTCAAAATCCACAAATTGCATGGTTTATAATTTAATATAATACATGTTATATATTATTGTATCATATAAAATTGTACTTTATGGTTTTGAAGCTAATATACCAAGGGTCTACGGTGTATGTCAAGTCTCTTAAACATGATTAGTACTGTAATAATCATATGTATATTGTTCCCCAATATAACTTTGAAGTAGTAGAGGTTTAATTTACTCTTTTTCTTCTAGTAATTTTAATTTTTCCTGTGGTGAGAACACTTAAGCAAACAGTTTGACAAACAGCAGTTTGGGGTAAGAATCCCAAATGTCCCCAGATCAGGGTCCTGAGATTATATATGGGAGAGAGATTTGTGACCCATACACAGGACTTGATTTTCACCCACCTAGTGGTGGATGTCCAGAATTGTTTTGTTTTTCTAAATTACAATCTCACACACACACACACAATGGGAGAATGAAATGGTTTTTACACATTAGGTGCTCTGTTTATATCTTCCTGAGAGTATTGCTCAAGAACCTTCTGACCTGTTCTAGTGCTGGCTAGTGGACCTGCTTGCATGATTCTCATTCTGGGTATTTCTTTTGTTGCTGTCTTGCATCGGATCCCCTGTTTCCTGATTTCCCTCCCTTTCTGTTTCTTGGTATACTCCCTCATTTATTGGAATATGTCTTCTGTTAGTTTCCTGAGAAGAGGAGACACCAGAGATAAGGTTTTTGAGAACTTGAATATCTTAAGATATTTTTTTGTTCTGGAAATTTGTGTTTATTAATATCAAATTTTAGGTTAGAAATTATTATCCCTCAGAAATTTGAAGCATTACTCCTTTTTTTCTGGATATCTCCCCCCCCCACCCCATCCCCCAGCTTCCAGTGTTAGTGGGAAAAAAAAAGAGAGAGATTTGTTTGAATTCCTAATCTTTGCTATGAAACCTGCTTTCTTCTTTTCTGGAAGTTTTTAGAGGCCTCTTTTTTGTTTGTTTCCAGGGTTGTAAAATTTTATAAGATTCTGAGCCTAGTTGGTAGAAGATAACTGGAAAGTCTCAAAATACAGACTTTTAGTTAACCTTCATTTTCAGTTTGCTACCTTTGTTTTCACTTGTATCCCCTTTATCAGACACCCTGTGTTTCATCTATTTCGGAGAGGAAGTCTCTAGTTTTCTGCCGTGCTATAGGAGAAAAGTTTACTTGCCTCTACCCAATGACAAAGGAGTCTAAATTTTAACAAATACATCTGTTCCTTTTTCTTGAGATTCTTGTCACTAGTTTTGATATTGATGCTGGCAGGGATGCAAAAAAAACTTTTTAGCTTTACCCATTAAGCTTAAGATGCACTTTCCTGAGCTCTGTTGAATCAACACTAAACTTTTGTTTTTGGAGCTTCCAAAATCCAATGGTCTTTATCCTTGTGAATTTTTAAATTTTTATTTATTTTATTATATTTTTGCTTTTTGCTTTTTGCTTTTTAGTACCTTGATTGTCATTTTAGTCTGTGATTGAGAAGAAGTGAGGCAAATGCCTGTTCAGTATCTCCAATCTTTAAACAACTGCCACTAATTTTTTCTGGGATAAGGTGCAAGTTCATACACTTTAGAGATGATAAATCAGTTCTGGATTCAGATAAACTCTTAGATCAATTTTCTTTTACTTGAAAACTATTTCTTCAAAAGGTACAGCTTACTTCCTTTTGTAATTTCTAAGATTGGATTTTGCATTTAAGTATTATATTCTAAGGTTTTCCTATCTGATTCTAAGCGTACTTTAATACTTTCTTATAGGCTTTTGTATGTCTGTATCCTTATATAAAACTTTCACCTGACTTTAAGTCTCTCTGCCCTCCCTACTGTATTCTTCTCTCACCTAGCAAGAACTCCTGTAGATATATATCAGGTCTTAGATCTTCTGGCTCTTTAATTAGTTTCTTCTTGCTGCTGTAATAGATTACCACAAATAAAGTGACTTAACACAAATTTATTATTTTATAATTATGTAGGTGCAAAATTGGTTTCCCTAGACTAAAATTGAGAGTCAGTAGGCTGTGGTCACTTTAGAGGCTCTAATGAAGAATATGTTTCTTTGGCTTTTCCGGCTTTTGAAGGCCACCATCATTCCCTGCCTTGTGGTCCCAGCCTGCCATCACATCACTCCCATCTCCTTTCCTGACTCTCCTGCCTCCCTCTTTAACTTCTAAGGTCTCTTGTCATTGAATTGGCCCACCCAGATAATGAAGATATAATCCCCTCGTCTCAAAACCCTCAATTTATTTTTTAATAGTTTTTTTAATAAAGATTTTATTTATTTATTTGTCAGAGAGAGAGAGGAGCGAGAGTGAGCACAAGCAGACAGAGTGGCAGGCAGAAGCAGAGGGAGAAGCAGGCTCCCTGCCGAGCAAGGAGCCTGATGTGGGACTCGATCCGAGGACGCTGGGATCATGACCTGAGCTGAAGGCAGCCACTTAACCAACTGAGCCACCCAGGCATCCCTCAAAACCCTCAATTTAATCACACGTTGTAATGTCTCTTTTGCCATGTAAAGTAACATTATCACAGATTCAGGGGATTTGGTTATGAATGGTTTTGGTGGGCCATAATTCTGCTTTCCACAGATAATGCTAAAATGATACTAATGATACTACTCAAGCTGGAAAAGTGTATCATTGGCTTGTTTTTCAAGAGTACCCTCCAACCTTATTTTTATTATACGGCTCATTCTTTAGTATTGTCCAGTTAACACAGCTTCTTTTACTCTAAACCGTTCTCTTAAATTCTTTCTAAAGCAGTGACTTAATTATGAATTGTCATGTATGAAGCCTGTTATCTAGATTAAAATCATTTGTTGTAATGAGAAATACACTGATTTAGATCTGGGTTTTAAGTTCATTGCTAAGCAGATAACATAAATCAATCAAATAAATCAGTGTGAAAAAATAGGGAGACTATAGTTGAATGGCTAGTATACAGTTAGCTTAGGCTTAAAATGCCTTTAAACACATTTAAGATATTTTTAAAAGGCTCTAACCAAATTAAACAAGGCTGCAGGCTAACAGTTTGGATGCCTAATTTAGTTAATAGTTGATCTTCAGGTATATAAGGTACTAAAATATAAGCTTCATCTACATTTCAGAAAATCCATGTTCAGTATCTTTTATTTTTTTTTTTCTAACAAAAATTTATTTACTGCTTCTGGAGTATACCATACTCGGTTTTTTGTTTTGTTTTGTTTTGTTTTTTAAAGATTTTATTTATTTATTTGACAGAGATCACAAGTAGGCAGAGAAGCAGGCAGAGAGAGGGGAGGAAGCAGGCTCCCCGCAAGCAGAGAGCCTGATGCGGGCTGGATCCCAGGACCCTGGGATCATGACCTGAGCCGAAGGCAGAAGCTTTAACCCACTGAGCCACCCAGGCACCCCCCATACTAGGTTTTTAAAGTGTGTGTGTGTGTGTGTATACATATATATAGATATACATATATATAGATATATCTATATATATGTATATGTGTTTCCCTGAATAACCTGACCTGTGACAATTGATAAGGAGTCACTGTCTTGTTAGCTGGAGAGGTAAGTCCAGAGATTAAATGGTGTGATGAAGATTCTAATAGAAATATGAAATACATAAAGGAGCAGTTTTGTTTTAAGTTAGGAATTTGGAGAGGTGGTTAGCTCATGCTTTTCAGAGGTGGATGAAATTTGAGCTGAGCTTTGAAGAATTCTCTGGGAGAATTAACATTCACTATTTTACTTATCTTTTGATGAAAATTTTATTTAGATGAAGAAACAATGATGCTTATTTCATCTTATCTTCATGATTTTTTCCCCCAGATTTTGTCCACAAGTGCTTGTGGAAAAGATGGCTGATATTAACCTCAAAGAAATAACCTTAATAGTAGGTGTGGTTACTGCCTGCTATTGGAACAGCCTCTTTTGTGGTTTTGTTTTTGATGATGTTTCAGCAATACTGGATAATAAAGACCTGCATCCATCTACACCTTTAAAAACTTTATTTCAGAATGACTTCTGGGGAACTCCTATGTCTGAGGTAAGTAGTTATTTGTCGCTTATATGCATCTTAGATTTTAAAATATTCTAAGTTTATTACTCCTGATTTCTTTTATCAACATTGTCATCATAGCACTTATGAATTTGTTTCCCTAAAATGTATATGTTAGGTAGGAAGTAGAAGATGTGATTATCTTCTTCTTCTTCTTCTTTTTTTTAAAGATTTTATTTTTTATTTATTTGACAGAGAGTTCACAAGTAGGCAGAGTGGCAGGCAGAGAGAGAAGGGGAAGCAGGCTCCCCGCTGAGCAGAGAGCCTGATGTGGGGCTCAATCCCAGGACCCTGGGATCATGACCTGAGCCAAAGGCAGAGGCTTTAACCCACTGAGCCACCCAGGCACCCCAGTGTGATTGTATTCTTTAAAGCAGTACATGATTCTTTCCTTGGTTGTGTACCTTGGTTTAATCTTTTTAAAAACAACATACGTGTATGAAAACCAAATGTGTTAGGATAGCAATAAGTGTAAACAAATCTATTTCTTGCTAATTTTTTTTTCATGAATCAGGCAAAAGAAATAACCACTTATTATATATTTAACCATCTAAAAATATGTGACTTCAGTATAAATAGATTAGACTTTAAAGGTAAAGGTATTGAGTTTTTTTCTGCAGAAAATTTTAAATTTGTGTCATATTTGTTACCTACTAGTTATTTTAATTTTATAATTGAGAATCCAAAAGTTCATTTTTTTATGAAGATATATTTATTTTGTCAGTATATTTATCTTGAAGGTCACTATTAAACTTTTGGGAATTAAACTTTTGTCATTTTGGGATCCCATAGATTGGATCCTACTGTTATGTTACATAATAGTTGTATGAAATTGGTGAGACTATAGCTTTTAGATGGCAAGATGTATGAAAAATATGATCTATAAAAGAATAATACCTCAAGGATAAATAAATGAATTAATCTATAGTATCTGGCGCATAGTTGAACTGTAACATACAACAGTCTTTGATAGTTTGTCAGTTGTCATTCATGGTCCCTTTCTACATTCTTTAAATATGGACGCTTCTCAAGAATGGGAACAAAGTCTGTCATTCCTCTAGTCACAAGCACTTAAGTATTTTTTCTTGTTAAATAAGCAGACTTTATTTTCCTGTAACCTTCCTCTTCTCACCCAATTCTAGCCTTTAAAAGAAATGAATATTTGATAATGAGAAAAAAATATGATTCTGTATTATAAGATACATTATGTTCTAGGCAGTTTCTTTCCTTCTACCCTTGCATTGTTTTCCCTAGTGAGCCTTAGAAAAATGTGTCTATTTCCCCAACTTAAGCTAGTATCTGTAGTGATTTTAATCATGACATTGAGATTTTAACTGAAAGATTAGCTGGCCAGATTAAGGGTCTCATGAAAGTTATCATACCATGGTATCAGTGGCTGTGTTTTGTGACATCCTCAGCTTTACAGATTGAAAATTTGATTTTGTTCAGAGGACCTATAAGTGGACAGATTAAGAAAAATACTCATAATAAATGCAGATTAAGAAAAATACTCATAATAAATACTCAATAAAATACTCATAATGAATGAACAAATTTGAATAACAGTATATGGTGGAGATTGCTGCTTACTCCTTTTTTCTGAGGGGCATATTCTCTTTCTGTAGGGAAATGTGCCATTACTCTTTTTTTTTTTTTAAGATTTTATTTATTTATTTGACAGAGAGAGGGAACACAAGCAGGGAGAGTGGGAGAAGGAGATGCAGACTTCCCGCTGAACAAGGAACCCAGTGCAGGGCTCCCTGGGATCGTGACCAGACCCAAAGGCAGAAACTTAACAACTGAGACATCCAGGCGTGCCCCAAGGAAGAATTATTCTGAGTAGTATTTAGGTATTACAGGTTTTCTTGACCAGCCTGGAATTAGCACATTCAGAGATCTAATGGTTGGTATCATCAAGTAATGATAGCCTGGAAGCCTATCTGTGAGTGGCCCAGACCTTCATAAGGATTTTTGTACCTTGTGTAGATCTTAAAGACACCTTTTGGGCTTTGGACGTACTCGTGAGCTGTACAAATACTGGCAGAGTGGGGATCTTTGGAGTCCTCTGGGCCTCTTAGTGTTTAGATTATCTCTTTAGTAAACCCATTCTTTGGATAACTAATACTCTGTTTTTGAATGGTTCATTGGATTATAAATCTAGCTACAAATTAGAATCTGCTTGGGGCACTTAAAAAGTATTACTAAGGCTCTGCTCAAATTTGTTATAGTTATCTCAGAATGGAATGTGGACATCAGTATTTTTGTCTTGTTATTTTTGTGTGTGTTTGCTTTTTTATTTTTCTTGTGGGATTTGAGGGGTGGGAGGAGTAGAGGATTAGGTTTTTTTCTGTTTATCCAAATAATTCTCTGGCGCAGCCAGGGTTGAGAACCACTGAGCTGTAATGAGCCATCTCTTCTGGCATTTGGCTTATGAAGTATCTTTGTTAAGGTAAATTTTGCAAATATCCCATTTCACTTTGTTTTACCATCACTAGATGGAGATTCACATTAATAGGAGACTATTAGCCTATTCATTATATTCACGCTTATGTCTCTATTGCCAACTAATACTATGAGTAATTAAGTTTTTTCTTTAATATACCTGAATTTAATAATGATCTATATTGTTTTGTTTGTAACAGAACTAGCTATTTTACTATATTTTCACAGAGTAGTCTACTGTTGTGTACTACACTGATGACTTTTTATCACAAAGGAGGCTTAGATTACTAATGTATTGTGTGAATAATTAATTATATTAATAATTTAATTTTTAATTGGCTGTTAGCTGTGACTGTACATCTAATTGACCTAACAAAACATTTTTGCATAATGCAATTAAAAATAACCTGTTCCCTGCACTTTCTGACTTCATCCTTTTGACTGGCAAATATGTCCCACTGGAACTTCGGTAACCTTTCAGGCACTCAAAAGGTTTCTAGGCCTTTTTTTACTTTTATATACACATCATGGCAGCTCAGTATAATGCCTTAAAAATAATTTTATATAGCTTAGCTAAATCAAATGATATACAAAAATTAAACAGCAAAGAGCATTCTAGTTAACATCACTCATGGTGTTTATAGTGCATACAGAGATATTAAAATGTTCCTGTCTTTGGGGCATCTGGGTGGCTCAGTGGGTTGAGCCTCTGCCTTTGGCTCGGGTCATGGTCCCAGGGTCCTGGGATTGAGCCCCACGTTGGGCTCTCTGCTTGGCGGAGAGCCTGCTTCCTCCTCTCTCTCTCTCTGTCTGCTTCTCTGCCTGCTTGTGATTTCTGTCTGTCAAAAAAAAAAAAAAAAATCTTAAAATGTTCCTGTCTTCAAATTGAGAAATGTTTGTTCCTCATGGTTCCTAATGTTCCCTAGTAGGGATGAACAGGCTTAAGTCAACACTTGTAATATCAGAGTAATAGCAAAATATGGTAAGGAGTATGAGAGCAAAGAAGGTGAGTTGAATGCCCTTACATAAAATTTAAAAAAAATAACTAGGATATTTTACGTGTTTTTGTCCTGTGTATTTTATTCTTAAATCTGGTTTGATTTTTGTCTTACGGTAAAAATATTTCTGGTTAAATGAAACTTCTAACTGGTAAAGAAATTCAGCAGCTTCACCTAAAATTTGATTTATTGCCAGGAATACTACCATAACAAAGGTATCTATTCTGTTATTCTAAGGAAGTTTTTGTTCTTGTGTTATTCTGTGTGTAGTATTTGGGGATTTTTTGGTTTAATATATTCAGGTTTACATATTATGAAGGTATTTTTCATAAAACAATTAGATAGTACTTTTCTGAGTCTTCACTATTAAAACTGACCTGGTAAGCATTTTGTTGTTTTATTTCCTTTTGAGAATCTGGGCAGCAGTTATATAAATGCTTGTATTAGTAATAGATTGGAAAGGAGGCTTTGGAGAGAATCCTGTGTTCTAATTTGATCAATGCCACTATTGTCTTGCTTTATTTTTGTTTAAATTTTTTGTATTGAAGAGGAATTAATAGTCATATGTTCTTCCTCTACTGTTACTGGGATGGGATATTTGCAAAAGGAGGAAATTGCCTTTGTTTTGGGACTAAGGAAATAGGAAAACACATTATAAAACTATCTTTTAGGTTTGTGTTATCCTCGGGACATTTCTTTACTTTATTTATTTACTTTATTGCTATATCTCAGCCAAACGTAGATTGTTTTAATAGTAAATGCAAGGATTAGTTTATGTGCCCTGAAGGACCATGGTACTTTAACGATGATTGTTTTTTTTTCCTTTTAGGAAAGAAGCCACAAGTCTTACCGTCCCTTAACAGTGTTGACATTTCGCTTAAATTATCTGTTTAGTGAACTGAAACCAATGTCATATCATCTCCTAAATATGATTTTTCATGCTGTGGTTAGTGTGATATTTCTTAAAGTCTGCAAACTTTTTCTGGACGGCAGGAGTAGTATGATTGCTTCTTTACTTTTTGCAGTGCACCCAATACACACAGAAGCAGTAAGTAAAACTGTAAATCAGTGTTCTTTTCTTCTTTTTTTTTTAACAAAGCTTACGTAGTGACTATAATGGTATGTTTTTAAAGAAAAAATTTAACCATGGCCTTAATTAAATATTTGAAGATTTTTAAATTGGTATAAATCTTAACTTCCTAGTGTAGAGTCTAACTTCCTACTACATAAAATTTTTAAATTAATTAATTTATTTTTAAGATTTTATTTATTTGTTAGAAAGAGAGCACACAAGCAGGGGAGCCCACAGGCAAAGGGAGAGGGAGAAGCAGGTTCCCACTGAGCAGGGAGCCCAATGTGGGGCTCGATCCCAGGACCCTGGAATCACAACTGAGCTGAAGGCAGGCACTTAACTGACTGAGCCACCCAGATGCCCCTAAAATTTTTAAATTTAAAACAAATTTTGAAACATAAACATTTGTTATTTAAGGACATAAGATATAATTGCTCAAGATGAATAATGTGAGGTATAAATGAATGTAGTCCTTTGCTAATTGGTTTTTTATGAGTATAGATTTAAAATATTTGTCAACTTTGCAGTGTGTTTCAAAGGACAGAAAATAATAAAACAAATTTAATTAAAAGAATGAAAATATATGTAAATATATAGCAAAATATATGTAAATATTATAACTGATGAAAATAATCAGTACTTTCATGTTGTCTGATGCTACATGTTTTAAAATTGTGAACTGTCTTTGCTGTGCCAGTATGTCTGTCAGCCCCTACCTACCAAGACGTATTACAACTTTTTTTTTTTTACAACTTTTTCTTGATAACCTTGAAACCCCAAAATTGCCTCTCATCAGAGCAAAAAGGACTGTTTATTGCTTTGTTATAGGCTTTCAGTTGTAAGCAAAAGTATGTTTAACCTCTGTTGTACTTGAATGGGTCTGTGTGTATTGGAAGGGATTTGTGTATCTCTCTCACTGTCTTGAAACTTTTTTTTTTTTTAAAGATTTTATTTATTTATTTGACAGAGAGAGATCACAAGCAGGCAGAGAGGCAGGTAGAGAGAGAGGAGGAAGCAGGCTCCCTGCCGAGCAGAGAGCCCGATGCGGGCGGGCCTCAATCCCAGGACCCTGAGATCATGACCTGAGCCGAAGGCAGCGGCTTAACCCACTGAGCCACCCAGGCGCCCGTCTTGAAACTTTTTATTTCTAGTTGAACGAACATTTTCTGTGCACTTACAAAAATGATAGGTGGTTTTAAATTCTACAATGAGTTCAGAATAAAGGAAAGGGTTTGAGGGTTTTATATTTAAGATTTTAGAATTAAAAAAAGGACTTTTATTTATTTGAGAAACAGACAGAACACAAGCAACCGGAAGGCAGAGGGAGAGGGACAAGTAGACTCCCTGCTGGAAACAGGGAGCTCTGTGTGGGTCTTGATCCCCAAGACCCTGAGATCATGACCTGAACTGGAGTCAGACTCTTAACTGGCTGAGCCACCCAGGAACCCCAAAAAAGAACTTATTTAAAGTTTATTGTCTTGAGTTTACACGTTTATTATGAGATAGAACTTACTGAACTTATGAATATTTTTATATTTTAAGAATACTTGTATTTTAAGAAAATATGTAAGGTCTTCGGTTTTTTTTTTTTTTAATTAAGAACTATTCTAGATGCTATACTAATATTTAAGATGTTTCTGTTGAGCGAAGATGGGTAAATAGTATGCAGGACTTCTCCATATCTATTTTTGTAACTTCCTGTGAGTCTATAATTATTTCAAAATAGTAATCAAAAAACTATTGTAGAGTCACTGGTAAATTTATTTTTATGGAAGTTATACAAATTCACCACATGAGGGCACTCAGAGAATGTCTAAGAAAGTCTAAGAAACTGGAATGTGTGCTTTAAAAATTACGGCAATTTGATTTTTAAAGTGCTGTTATTATTATATGGTAGTTAAATTTTCAAGAGAGTCTTCATTAATATGAACTACCCTCCCTTTTCCATTTTAGGTAACAGGTGTTGTAGGAAGAGCAGAACTTTTGTCCTCTATCTTTTTTCTAGCTGCATTTTTGTCATATACCAGATCGAAAGGACCAGATAATTCCATAGGTGAGTGTCTAACATTTAATTTTTTTCTCTATATCTATAAAACTTGATCAAGTAATTTTATTTACTCTGTTTCTTATAAAATATATGCCACACTTGGGTTTATCTTTATATATTGTACTACTTCAGCATGTATGGACATATGAACATGATATGCAACATTATCAATATTAAAAATTGTTTTGCGCGTAGTTTTTACTTCATTATGACTAACAGATTCTGTATGTTTTAACTTAAAAATGTTACCTTAGAATATAGGAGTTTTAGAGTCATTCTTAGTTCCATGTGCTGTTATCTATAAATGATACAACTACTAATACTTAAGTTGTCTTTCTATAATAACACCTGTGAAGGCTGTGAATTGTATTGTTTAGGTAAAGTTGAAAGCTTATTGGAATATAACTTTCATTATGTGTTGATCATAGTTCAGCTACTTATTGAGTCCCTACCGTGTGGCCCACCCTGAAAAATGCTTTGTACAAATTAGGTTATTAATCCTGCAAATTGCCAGCTATTAGCAGAAGACAAGCTCCAGGCAATAAAAATGATTTTTTAGAAGTGTGGGAACAGTGGGCATGAAAGAGTTTACATGATGGTAACCTATATTTGGTTCATCTTAAAATTTAACTCTGAGTTTTTTTCCTACATTTCTGGACAATTTTCTCACTATAGACCCAAAGTACTGATGATAAGGAGCCTAATTTTGTATTAATGTAAACTAAGGTTCAAGAAATAAGTGATTTAGCCAAACACTTATGTGTCTTCTTAGATTTGCAATATGGGTACGTTTCTGTCTCCATTTCCTAGAATGGTTCCTTATATACAGTAAGTGTCTATTATATATGTATTCAGCAAATGACCAAGTGAACAATTAAACAATTCTGATTAAAAAGATGCTGACCCTGCTTTTGAACCTCTCTCTATCCTCTTAGCTTCCATAATACTTCATATTCCACATTATGTAATTTTACACTTGAGACAATAAACAGTTTTGTTATCATCTTTGTATTCACTGTTTTCTAATGTATATTGTCCTTTGCAGGTTTTTTTCAATTTGTAATTATTTGATTACTTTAAATTCTAGGCTATTAATGACCCATCCATAACCCCCTTCTTTTTTTTAAAGCATGATCTACTTGAGGGCCTTTGTTCCTTTCTGTTAGCTTGGGTTTCTGCCCAAATGTCATCTGTACACCATTCATCTTCCCCATTCCCTTCTGTTTCCTTTCACCTTCTATTTTTCTTCATAACACACATCATTTGACAAATACATCTTTACTTTTTTTACTGTTATCCCTCCCCACAAAATGTAGCAGTTACTCGGAATAATGGTCTGAGTATGTGATTGCTGGAGGTTTATATCTTTACACATGTAAAATCAATTTAGAAGCTTATTTTTTGAAGTTGGATTGGATTTTAATTATTTAAATTGAATCCATACTTATACATGTATCTATTTTTAAATATGCTAATGTATTTAGCTGGGAGACTTGTTTTGGACAAAATCACACATGGTAACTTTAACCACAGAGAGCTGTTTATAAAATCAAAGTTTATGTTCACACGGTAATATAGCCACCAAAAGTTGAAGAACTAAAGTGACTGGTTTCAGTAAAGCTCTTGCCTTTATTAGAGCTATTAGTTGCTAAGATTGAATCCCACATTGCATAAGGCAGCTGTTTGCTTTCTCTGTCTTAGAATGGAATTACAAGCTAGTAAGAAGCTTTGAATTTAATGTCAGAAGAACCAGGTTAAAGTCATGATTTCTTTATTGTGCATGACTTTTTTTTAGAACTCCAAAGTTATATCCTCATCTTAAAAATGGGTATGATTATATCTGCCCTCATATCCTATTGGTATAATCTACTACTTTCGTAGTTTTGATGGTTTCGATCTAACTAGAATATACGGGTTGTTTTTTTGTTTTGTTTTGTTTTTTTTGTTTTTTTTTTAGGAAAGGAATACTATTATACAGAGTATCATCAATAGTGTTTCAAAGTTTTTTGAGTTGTTTAGCTTTCAGTAATTTAATCTATAAAGTATCTTAAAGTTAAAAGCAATTTCAAAAATAAATGAATTTCTGTATTAAACTGAATGAGAAAAGAAAATAGATTCATAGATTGTTTTTTATTTATACCTGGGATTAATTGAGTTTTTACTTTGATTAATGTTCTTAATAAATAAACCTAAGGTCACACAATCATACTATAATATATCCTTTAAACTGGAAAAGAATTAGAGATTATATTTTCCAGTAGGTAAACTGAAACTCAGAAAAGTTGCCCAAAGTCACAAAGCAAGCTAGTAGTAGATCCAGAATTACTCTCACAATTCTTTAATCAAATTACTATTCTACTAGTAGATGTTTACTTAAAGTTGATGAAGTAGGTTTTCTGTTTAAATAGAACTTATAAATATTCTATTGCAAATTTTTTAAAAGAATAGTAAATTTTTACCATGAACCTGTTTCAGTTTTTATACTTTTTTTTTTTTTTTTTAATAGATGTTAGTCTACTTTGCCCAGTAGTTTTCAGTTTCAGGTTTTTAATTAAACATACAGATGTCTGTGTAATAAAGTATTTGTCTTTATTACAAACTGATAGTTCATTAATCACTTCATTAGTCACAACACTCCAGCCTATGAGTTTCTCTTCTCCACAAAAAATTTTAGTACAAGTTATACGTCTTGATGTTTTGTTTTCAGTATGTAAAGGAAAAATCACTTAAAACATTTGAATACATTTTAAAGTATAAAGTACAGGTTAGTGGGAAATAACATAAATTTGAATATAGAATCACAAATAAAGTTTATTATAATAGTTGTCTAACTTAAAATATCTGTTTACGATGTTATAAAATTGTTTTGTGTAGTTCTATATTTTTCTGTTTTTAAATTGCAGTATGGACTCCAATTGCTTTGACAGTGGTTTTAGTTGCTGTTGCAACATTGTGTAAAGAACAAGGAATAACAGTTGTGGGAATTTGCTGTGTGTATGAAGTATTTATTGCACAAGGGGTAAGGAGAAATATGTTTTTTTGTTGCTATCCTTTATCATACTTGAATTCTTTTGTAATAAACTTGTTTTCTAAATATGTCATTATGTAATTTAATCTGTATACCAAAAAAATTTGCAAGAAACCAGCATGTTTTATCTTCAAATCCATTGAAAATTACTGAACATTTTATGACTCGTTCAATTTTTTAAGGACAACTCTTTGAATTTCAATAATGGAATCATGAGGCAATTTGGAAATGTGTACAGTAATATTATACAATATAATTCAGTATTAGATAAGATTATTTGGCTCAGTTTTATTCATTATCAGTTTCACAAATTGCTCCATATTGATTTTATAATTATAGTCAATTTATAACTAATCTTGCATTTTGAAAATCCTGCATTGAAAACATAGTATATTGTTATTTAAAACTCTTTTTTCCTTTTACAGTATACTTTGCCATTATTATGGACTACTGCTGGACAGTTTTTCCGTGGAAAGAGTAGTATTCCATTTTCAATGTTGCAGACACTAATAAAACTCATTGTTTTGATGTTCAGTACACTATTACTTGTTGTAATTAGAGTCCAGGTTATTCAGTCCCAACTTCCGGTATTCACCAGGTATGAAATTCAGTTTTTCTTTTTTTTATTCTTTCTTTCTTTAACTCTTAAGATTAAGAGTGTTTCAGAAAGTCTTTGATTTATATTGAGGTTTTTTAACAGCTTCATTGAGGTGTAGTATTTTTTTTAAAACCTGTATATATTTATAATGTACAAATTAGTAGTTTTTGACCTATGTGTATACTTGTGAAACCACCAGAATGAAAATAATGATTTTTACTTAATGGTACAGCGATTTTAACTTGATCAGTTACGTGGCGAGTCTTTTATATTCTTAGTGATTTTTATCTACTTGTTCTAATAATTATTGAGAAGAGGATGTTAAAATCTGTGACTATAATGTCTATTTCTACTTGTAGTTTTATCAGTTTTTGTTTCATGTGAGTTAAAGCTCTGTTACTAAGTGCATAACATTTAGGCTTGTGTTTAAATGAGTTTCTCTGATCTCTGATGATACTTTATCCCTGGTCTTTACTCAGAAATTCGCTTTATCTTCTTTTTCTTAGTGTTACATTGTTTATCTTTTTTCATCCTTTACCTTTTTATCTATCAGTATATTTATATTATATTTATATTATATTTAAAGTTGACTTCTTATAAGCTGCATAAAGCTGGATCTTCCTTTCTTGTAATATTTTTAAATAATATTTTTTTAAGTGAGCTGTTTCAACTGTTTACATTCAATGTGATTTTCATCTTTTACCATGTTTCTTTGTGACTAAAGGACTTTAACATTTCTTGACTTGTAGGTCTGCTGGTGCTGAATTGTTTTAGCTTTTACATATAAAAATATCTTTATTTTACATTTGTTTTTTAAAAATAATTTGAATTCTGAGTATAGGATTCTGCATTGATTGTTATGCATTCAGCACTCTAGTAATGTTACTCTACTATTTTCTAGCTTGCATTATTTTCACTGGGAATCTTCTGTCATCTTTATTTTTATGCTTCTGCATGTAGTGTGTCTTTTACTCTGTACCTGCTTGTATTATTTTCTCTTTGTCATTTTTTCTCTATTTTTTAAAAATTGAGGCACAATTGATAATAACACTATTAGTGTTAGGTATACAGTGTAGTGATTTGATACATGTATATTGAGAAATGATTATCATGATAAGTTAATATCCATCCATTACCACACATAATTACAAAAAAAAATTTTTCTTGTGATGAGAACTTTTAAGATCTATTTTCTTTGGAATTTTCAAATACACAATACACTATCATTAACTATAGTCACCTGCTGCATATCACTACCCTAGGACATATTTATCTTAGAACAAAATTTGGGTGAAGGTGGTTATATAATGCAAACTTCCCAGTCACTCTTTTTTTATCATCATGTGTCTTGTGCCTAGGTTAATTGAGCTTAGGATCTGTAGGTTTTACTTAATGGAAATTTTGTATCTATTACTTCTTGAAATATATTCTCATTATTTTCTCCTTTTCTAGGACCCCACTTACATGTATATTAAGCCTTTTGAAATTGTGACACTAATGCTCTTTTTATTCCCCTCCAAAAGCTATTTTCTTCTTTTTTTTTCATTTTGGATAGTTTCTTCTGCAATGTATTCAAGTTCAGTAATCTTTTTTCTGCAATGTCTAATCTGCCTTTAATTTTTTTCTAGTTCTTTTTCACTTCAGATATTGTTTCCATCTTTGGAAATTCTCTTTAAGCCTTTTTATGTTTCATGGTCTCTCCATGTTCCAGGGCTTTAATTTCTTTGTCTGCTTATTTATGGTATGTGTCATTTCTTAGTCACTTTAGATTGAATAATTTTCCTCCTCATGGATTATATGTTTCTATTTCTTCACATGCCATGCAGTTTTTTTAATAGATGTCATATATATTCATTTTACTTTAATATGTTACTATAAATATTTTAGAGCTTTGTTCTGGGATGCATTTATTTGAGAAATTTGTGTGTGTGTGTGTATGTTAGTCACCATACAGTACATCATTAGTTTTTGATGTACTGTGTTCCATGATTCATTGTTTGTGTATAACACCCAGTGCTCCATGCAATCTGTGCCCTCCTTAATACCCATCACCACGCTCACCCATCCCCTACCCCTCACCCTCTAAAACCCTCAGTTTGTTTCTTGGAGTCCACAGTCTCTCATGGTTCATCTCCCCCTCCGATTTCCCCCTCCCTTTCATTTTTTCCTTCCCTTCTCCTAATGTCCTCCATGTTATTCCTTATGTTCCACAAGTGAAACCGTATGATAATTGACCTTCTCTGCTTGACTTATTTCATTTAGCATAATCTCCTCCAGTCCCATCCATGTTGATGGAAAAGTTGGGTTTTCATCCTTTCTGATGGCTGAGTAATATTCCATTGTGTAAAGAAGACCACATCTTCTTTATCCCTTCATCTGCTGAAGGGCATCTCAGCTCTTTGCACAGTTTGGCTATTGTGGACATTGCTGCTATGAACATTGGAGTACCTATGGCCCTTCTTTTCATTACATCTGTACCTTTGGAGTAAATACCCAGTAGTGCAATGGCTGGATCATAGGGTAGCTCTATTTTTTATTTTGTGATGAACCTCCACACTGTTTTCCAAAGTAGCTGCACCAACTTGCATTCCCACCAACAGTGTAAGAGGGTTCATCTTTCTCCACAACTTTTCCAACATTTGTTGTTTCTTGCCTTGCTGATTTTTGCCATTCTAACTGGTGTAAGTTGATATCTCAATGTGGTTTTGATTTGAATTTCCCTGATATCTTCTAGCCACACTTTTAATCTTTGATATATAAGACCACAGCAGCATTTACAATAGGTCTGATTTTCTTCTGCTACTGACACAAGACCCTTCTGACTACTCTGTCTGATAGACTGTGATTTATGAGGATTTTCATTCTGGCTGCTGAGAAACTATTCCCGCCTCTGTATGGTATTTGAGAATTTTTATCTAATCCTTTTAAGAGGTACTTTCCTAACTGCATTATTTTTCCCAGGTCTACTATAACAAATTGCCAGAAATTGGGTAGCTTAAAGCAGCAGAAATTTATTCTCTGTCAGTGTTGGAGGCCAGAAGTCCAAAATCGAGGTGTCAGGCACAGTTGGCTCCCTCTGAAGACTCTCAGGAAGAATCTTTTGCATGCTTCTTTCCTTGTTTCTAGTGGTTGCTAGTCGTTGGCATTCCTTCTTTCTTGTGCGTTTCTCTGTATTCTCTCTTTGTATAAGAATACCTGTCATTAGATTTAGAGCTCACCCTAATCCAGTATGACCTCATCCTGACTTAATTAATTACATTGGCAAAGGAATAGGTTTCCAAATAATGTTACAGTCTGAGGTGCTGGGTAGATATGAATGAGAGACATGGTTCAACCCACTACGCTGACCTTGAGTATTTCTTCATATACATATGCTGAACAGTTCTCATCAGTACTAAAAACTGGAGAGAGATGCTCTACAGATATAAGTTCGCTTTCTCAGTAGCTTTGTTCTCTCTGGTATTCTGCCAACTGACCCTAGTCCCCTCGCCTCTAGGGCTCCCAGTTCAGTTTTGCAGTCTAAGGATACTACTAGGCTCCACTAGGTTCCCCTTCACTGTTCCCACAGACTAAAAACTATGTCTAGGTATTGAACTTTCCAGGTAGGGTTTCCCTTATTTGTTTTTCTTCTCTCAGGTATCATTGTCCTTTTTTGCCTGATGCTTAGTGTGTTAAGACAAGTTTTATATATCTTGTCTGGTTCTTTGCTTGTTTAAAGCTAGAAGCAAAAGTTATGCTGAATTTAACAATCTATATCTTTTTTTTTCCTGCTTTAAAATTTAGCATTTTTCCATTTCACCTTACTCAGCTAAAATTTAAAATGAAATTCATACTAGTTCCTTATTCATTTACATTAAAGTATCATTGAATGCAGGAACTTTTTTTTTTTTTTTTTTTTTTAAAACAACGAAAGTCCAAAATGTTGTTCATATGTCATCCAGAATAGTGCATTGCTGGCTCTGGCTAGAATAAAGTTTTATTCAGATAATTCTCTTACCTTAAACATTTTCTTTGTGTCATTTTATGTATAATTATTTTCAGTAATTTTGGTGCATTTTTTCTTTAAAGAATACTTCCTAATTTCATGAATTTTTACTTCTGAGTCTAGCCATGCTAAACTGAACAACTCATTTAAGTAGTAAAATATGGGAAATAGATTGAATAGTAAATATATACTATAATTTGCATTTCCTTCTTTACCCTCAGTTTCAGTGTTACTGTTTTTGTTATTCCTTTTAGAGAATTTCCATAGATTGTTTTTCATCTCCAGTTCTGTAGTGTGAAAATGTAGTTTATAGGTATGAATGTATTTGTTTTGTGTAAGTATGTGTGGATGGCTATATGGGATATGTTACATCTAAATATATATTTTCCAAATAGGGGCATTTAAAAAATGTATGTATATACATTTTCTTCTATTACGTTACCCTGTGAATTGACTATAATATTGCTTGACTTGCTTTGACATGTGTTCTTTCCCTAAAGTACAGTTATTAAATTAGCTGTTCTAAATAAATCATGAGTTATAAAAATGAACTCTGAGTAATGGATTATAGGAAAAAAGCTTTGTATTCATTCTATTGGTTATTTGAGAATTCAAGTCCTGACTCAAGATTTATTTTCATACATGTAGATGTTCAAATATGAAGGTTTTTTAGATATTATTTGTTCAAATAGTATTTGCTTTTTCTCAACCATTTGAATTTTTAAGAAGACCAAGTCAAATGTTAGGGTTGATTTTTCATTAACTTATTCATTTTAAAATGAGAAATTGTCTTTTTATATATTAACGTAGCCAATAAAATCTTGAACATAGCCTAAAAAAATAAAAATCTGAAGCTGTTTATTTGAAATATACTTTAAAAAGTAATTTGACTGTGATTTGACTTAGTTTGCAGGAAACAGACTAATTTAATGAAATGTACATGTACATGTAATATGTCATGGCCTGGACAAATATAAATTCGGATATGTTTATATTAGTATGTATTAGGAGAAAAAGTAGGACACAGATAAAATGTTACATAGGCCTGTACAGTTACTATTATGTGCTGGAAATTGGGTTTTTGCCTTCCTAGAAATCAGAGCAAAAGGAAAAAGCTCATAGGTGATGCACTTTTTTCTGTCCACAGCAAAAGAAAAACAGTAATTCTTTCTAGGAAACATAATTTTTATTAGTGTTTAGTTCTGAAAGAAGCCATCTCATGCAGAAAAAAACATTGGTTAGTGTTCTCAGAAACACTCATACATCATATACAACAATCAATTCTTTAAAACTTTTCTTTTTACTTTTAATCAGAAGGTTATACTTCTGTAGAATATCATAATATTGTAGTGATTTTGTCTGAATTATTCTAATAATAAACTATAAATAGATAATCTGATCCCCTTTAAACAGCTCTTCATAATTTGTCTCAACTAGAAGTTTCTTAAAGATTAGACAGTTTGAACTCTAGTGAGGACTGACAAATCAGTAAAAAATATTTTTCTTTTTAATGAAATTACATGTAAAATACTGCTTTTATTGTTCAGCGTTTTATTTAAATATTATATATTTTGTGTTTACAAAGTGTTTTAGTCTAAATAACTTTTTTTTTTCATTCGTTATACAGGTTTGATAACCCAGCTGCTGTAAGCCCAACGCCTACAAGGCAGCTAACTTTTAACTATCTCCTTCCTTTGAATGCTTGGCTTCTATTAAATCCTTCAGAACTCTGCTGTGATTGGACCATGGGAACAATACCACTTATAGAGTCATTTCTAGATATTCGAAATCTTGCCACATTTACTTTCTTTTGCTTTTTGGGGGCTTTGGGAATATTCAGTCTTAGATACCCTGGTGATTCCTCCAAGACTGTTTTAATGGTAAGAAATTCCCTTAATTTTTCAGATGTAAAACATTTAGTTGATTTGAAGACTGCCTTTAATTTGTCAGAGCTTCTTCTTAGAAACAGCATCTTTCTTGTTCAACATCAGCTTGATTATTAGTTTTTTTTTGGCTATCCTAAAATTATATATCAGAATTCCATATGCAGGCATAATTTGACATTCAGCATGTAAAGTAAAAACTGGTTATGAATTTTCTTGATTTGATAGGAATTCTGAAACCGTGAAGCATGCCATTGGCGTCATTTTCTTCTATTTCTTTACCCAAGTAGGTTGTATATTTTGAGGAAATAGATCATTGTTTTCTTGACACAGAGAAGAGTGTCATGCAAGATAGACAGCTAGAAATATTTAGTTCTTTAGTTCTCATTAGCAAGGTTTTCATTATACCTTATTTTTTACTATGTTCAGAGAACTCTGATTATTTACACAGTCTTTTTTTTTCCTGAGGTGTATTTCTTTGTAATTTTCTTACTCTGCTGTCACTTCTTTTAGTGGTTTTGTTGTCTTTCTTTAAATTACTGAAGACAGTAATAATCTTTAACATTTTCTTGAGCATTTGCTATATGCCAGAAAGTGTTTTTAATACTATACAAATACATCATATCTGACTATAGCCACTAGGTTCATTTATTCGTTCAGTAAAAAGGTTTTCTTGTAGCCTATGTACCAGGCAGCCTTTTAGGCACTAAGGATATGATAAAAAGAAATACAAGGCCCCAATTACCAGGGAACTGGCATTTTGGAAAAATTTGAAGCTGATCTCTGAGATACAGAGAAGACTGAAAAAATACAGAGTTTGGGGGAAAGGTCATATTTACTATTAGTTTTCAATCTCTTGAGTTTGATCCTAGTAGTGATTTTGAATAGCACTTGATGCCTAGAGTTTCGGAGGAGAGTCCTAAGCTCCACATAAAAATTTGATAGATGGCATAGAGATAGTAATTGAAACCAGGATGTGAATAAGAAGGGCTAAGGAGAGGTTATATAGAGAGCAGCATTTCTCAACTGGGGTTTTGTGACTTTTCTCAAAGATGGTAGTCAGCTATTACCATTCCAAATACATAGAATGGAAGATAATTCATACACATAATGAATGTCTTAGAGTATTTGGTCTTAATTCTCCCTCAGAAAATAGTTGAAGGGGCTAGCTAGATAGAGTGGTAAGAGAAGAAACCTACAACTAGGTCTTGAATAAACTTTTATAGAAGGTATAGGAGTTTATATACAGTAAAAGATAACTGTGTAGAGGAGAATGAACCTAAATAGGAGATAGACCAAATACTCACAGAAAGGTGAGTATTTCAAGAAAGATGGAATGGTTATCACTAACAGATGCTCTGAGGCAGAAAAGTGAGATCAGTCATATTTGACCTATTTTAGGAATATTAGTTACTTAATGAAATTTATTTCTGTGGAGAGATTGAATTAGTAGATGTGGATATGAAGAATGGTAGTATAGATAACCTGTAGGGTTAACTTAACTTTGAATATTTCAAAGGAGGAGACAAGCTTGAATTTATTATCAGCTAAGTAAGAGAAGAAATGCCAGCGTAAAGCATAACAGACTGCTGATCTCGTGTAGAGCTTGGAGGAAGCATGAAGATCTAGAATTAGTGAACCTTCAGAGGTAGAAGAATCACTTTCATTGGAGAACTCAGTTTGCTGACTTCTAGAAGGAAGGGAAATCACTAAGAGGTTGACTTGCAATGTTGATTTGAAATGTTGATTGGTTAAGTGGGGTTAAAACCAGCTCCTTATTACCTTGGCTGTAAAGTGTTTGCCTGAGAATGTGGGACCATGTTTTATACCTAAGGGACATAATGGGTAAGGTAATTTAAAGACGTGTTGTCAAAGGAGAACGTTTAAGGTTGAAGAGACAAGAGCATATTTGAATATGGATAGGAACGATACAGTTGATTAGAAAGTGGTCAAGTAGATGAAAGAATGGTTAATTGTGAGATTTGTGAGGAGCAAGGGCAATGTAGAGCTCAGGTTTGGCCTGAGAAAGATGGAAACACACACTTCTTATGTCTCAGAAAGGATGGAAATTATATCAGTGTGGATGTTGGTAGGTTTAGTAGCACAGAATTGAAAGAATTCTTGTTTTATGGCTTTAGTTTTCTCTAAGTTTGGAAGTATGGTCACCCGCTGAAGTGACATGAATCAGAAGTCTAAGAAAAGTAATCAAGATTCAAAATAAAGGAGAGAGGGAGTGAGCCTATCAAAGACACCTAGAAATTCTGAGGAGTTTTAAGGATCAATTTGAAGTTGATAATCATTAATTTATGATGATACTAATATATTTTGCTTTGGGACTGTCTCTAGTAGAGCTTTGCTGTTCAGGTAAATACAGACAAAGCAGCTGCATGGTAGAATACATCCAAAGCTGAGGTTCTGCTGAAAGAAAGGAAAAGTAAGGAAGGGTGGATGAATGTAAAGTTTTGGCATATAAAATAATGATTTCTATAATATAAGCTGAATAAAAACAGGGAGGGTAGTACCAGTGAAATAAGCAGAGATTTATATAAATTTTATCTTATGTATGTAAAAAGGAACAATTGTGATCTTAGGTATAACTTCTTTAAGATAGTCCTAAACATGCTATATTATATAGTGATGTTTTGTGAAGATCTTTTAAAGGGATAAGTAGATCAAAGGAGTACCTATGAAGTATCAGATGCCGTGTTAAGTACTTATTAAAATGTCCTGTGTATCCTGACAATATAATGTCGGTAGTTATTAACCCCAATTTGTAGAGAAACACAAATTGGGAAGATGATTGATTAGTTTACTTTATATTACCTAGGAAGTAAGAAACAAAACAGATTTGTTCCAGACTCTTTGCACTACCACCTTTCCTTTTAAAGAGTTTTATATCACTGAAGAAGGAAATTATGGTAGCCATAGTTAGCTAGGTTGGCATATATTGATAGAGAGTGTATTAGAACTTTTAAATAAGTTAATCGTTAGAGACATTCCTTTATCCAAGAACCAGTAGATTTTTTGTGAGGTTGCTTTTTGTGTATGTAGCGTATGCATCAGTCCATGATACATCTTTGAATGAATTTAACACTTTTAATTATTTCAAATAAAATAGGTTTAGAGCAGCCATGAATTAATAAAAAATATGTTTGCCTGTTTGTTTTTAGAAAAGGACTACAGGGTGCCTGGGTGACTCATTCAGTTAAGCATCTGACTCTTAGTTTTGGCTCAGGTCATAATCTCACGGGTCATGAGATCAAGCCCCAAGTGAGGCTCTCTGTCTGTGGGAAGTCTGCTTGAAGATTCTTTCCCTCTGCCCCTCCCCTAACTCTCTCCCTCTGAAATAAATAAATCTTAAAAAAAAAAAATGGAAAGGACTGTATATGTGGGAGTATCTCTCTTTCACAGCTAGTTGTTTTTAATCAAGCACTCTTGGGAAATGGAAAATTAATTATGTATTTTTAATGTTTTACCTTTTTTTTTTTTTTTTTTTTAGATTTTATTTATTTGTCAGAGAGAGAGAGGAGAGCGAGCGAGCACAGGCAGACAGAATGGCAGGCAGAGGCAGAGGGAGAAGCAGGCTCCCCACCAAGCAAGGAGCCCGATGTTGGGACTCGATCCCAGGACGCTGGGATCATGACCCGAGCCGAAGGCAGCTGCTTAACCAACTGAGCCACCCAGGCGTCCCTAATGTTTTACCTTTTTGATCAAAAAGAAAACATTAAAATTTCAGATATATGTATTAGTATGATACTTAGTAGTTCAGTAGTGCTTTTCTTTAGATTCATTATTTCCTCATTACAAGTTTTTAATTTATCATACATGGTGAAAACACATTTTTTTTTCAATGTGTATACATTTTTTCATCTGTATTTTACTAATAAAGTATAATAAAGAGGAAACAATCTTTCAAACTGTTAAAAGACTCTCAAACTTCTGAAGCTGAAGGAACAACTTGCATAGTTATTCAATTAGGTACTATGAAACAAATCAGGGTAACAAAATACGGATGCAGATGTCCATAGAAACAGATGTTCTAATAACAACCAACTTGGTTCCTTTCATAGGTTATTTGTGTGCTAGTTGTTGGAATACTACTTTTTTAATGGATTCATTGTCTGGGAACCATATGCTATCTCATTTTCAAAATAACAAAATCTAAGCATTTTTATGATGTATTTCAATGTGTAGTGTTAGAATTTTAGAAATTTTTATAGAATAAAAGACTACTGTTTAAAGGGGGCAGTTTTATACTTATACTAAGCCTCTTAAATATACATGACTCATCAGAGTATTATGCAAAGGAATGCTGGGGTACAGACGTAGTAGTCTACTGTCTTGCCTAAAGGATACCTTATATCATTTTTCAATTTCCAATATAATATGGATACTTACAATAATAAAAATATAAAAACTTGCATGAATGGCTTTTTTGTCACCCATTACAGTTTTGTAAAACCTGTTAACATCTCTGTCAATGTATTTTTACCATACATACATAAGTTGGGTGTATAAAAATTATTGTCTTATTTTAGATATATTTTCAGAAAATATTTATTTCATTGGATGAGCCCTAATTATAATCTCACCTTGATTTTACCTTGGTGACATACATCCTGATGTTTGTTGTTACTGTCCCTAAGTTGCCTTCTTTATGTTTAAATTAGTATTGTTTACAGGACTATTAAAACTGGTACCAATACATTATTCAAATTAAATAAAATATTTGGTTTTAACTTTTGAATGGCCATATTTTTTTTGAACTTATTAAAATACCTTATTTTTCTTTGTAGGCCCTTTGTTTGATGGCATTACCATTTATTCCTGCATCAAACCTTTTTTTCCCGGTTGGATTTGTTGTTGCTGAGCGAGTATTGTATGTTCCTAGCATGGGGTTCTGTATTTTGGTAGCCCATGGATGGCAGAAAATATCAAATAAAAGGTGAATTAAAATGGTAGTTCATTTAATGCTTACTAACTGTGGAATTAAGTGTGATACATTTAAGTATTTAAAATGTTTAGTTCATTTATATAAATCCTACTTCTATGTTTTTAGTTTTCATCTTGATAGTCTCCTCATTTTTCTGTAATTCAGGTTAGGAAAGCTCCATAGCACCCACCTCATCCTATGTTCTTATTAACATAATTTTATTGTATAGCCTGTGACATAACAAACTTTGAGTCAGACCCACGCAGAAACAAGGATATTGTTGAGACTAGAGTTATAAATAACCATTGCCACTTCGATGTGCAATGACCTAAGATATAGTCTTCTTTCTTAAGTGAGTTATATTGAGTTTATTTATATATAAATGCATATAATAAGCAGTCTATAATTACTTGATATCATCACTATCTGCATCATAACCATCATGTCCTAGTTGCCTTAAACTAACAGTTAAGGAACAGAATAGTCCCACTGTATGCAAGAAATGACTGCTTTCTCACTTTCCAGTCATCCTTCAACCCTCAGCATTCTGTCTTGTCTCTACCTCATTGCCTCCGAGTAGCTAAATCCAGTCAGTGCTTGTATTTAAAATTTATTTCCCTGGTGTCTGTAGAAAGTCTCTCTTCTAATTCTCTTCCATTGCTGCTCAGTCCCTTCTCAGAGTCTTGCTGTATTTGCTCTTTAAATATTTATTTGCCAGAATTTTACTCAGCCATTTTTCTCACACTGCGTATTCTCCCTGGGTGATCTCATCCGTGTCTACAATTTGCACTAATATCTAGCAGGCCTTTTCTCTTAACTTCTACCCATATATCCAGTTTTAATCAATACCAGTTTTTGAATGCTTACCATGTGCCAAGAGCCATGGTAGACCCTTTAGATTTGTTTCCTCATTTAATCTAACATTCCTTAACTCTTGTGCGCATTTGAAAATTAAAGCTCATACAGATTACTTGAATCAGGTTACCTCAAGATCACATAGCTGGTAAACAGTAGGATTTTGCTTCAGATTTATATCTGACTACTTCCAACGTCCATGTTTGTTCGTTCTCTCTCTCTCTCTCTCTCTCTGTGTCTCTCCATGATCCATGTTCTTTCTGATCCATGCAGTCTTATCCTGACTAAGTGGATCTCTCAAAATGAAAGAAGTTGAACTGTGTTATTAAGACAGAAACATAGACTCAGAGAACATTAGTACCAAATGAGACTATAGGGATAATTGAAGTATAACCTTTTTATAGATGAGGAATTAAGCCCCATATAATTAGCCTAAAGCTGTTTAAGTAATTTGTATCTATTTCATAAAGAGTTAGTTTTTACTATGACTTGTAATAAATAATTCTAGCTTTAAAATACGAAGTTATTCAAAGGATGTCATGATAATCTGTGGTATAGATGCAATCTGTATAAGCCAATTTTTTTAAAAAAATATAGCCAGTGACAAGATTCGCCCTTGATAAACACAAGAATATTCAAATTGTAAGTAAAGGCCCCAAAAAGGAAAAATCGCAGTTAAAAACGGGTGTGTCGGCTTTTTGCCATTATGTGTAAACAGAGTTTTTGAAATATTAATATAATTAAAGACTGAAGTAGAAGGTAGTATGCATATTTAATTTTTTTGGTGTTGCCTTCAAAGTTAGATGATTACTAGAGTGATCCTCATTTCTTAGAATAAACTCAAAGATGGTATTTGGGGATATTTAACATTACTTCTTACCTCTATTCTAAAAGATAAAATGCTTCTGGTGATGTAGACAATGGTTTCTTTGTTTTGCTTTTTTCTTTTAAACAGTGTATTAAAAAAGTTATCCTGGATTTGTTTGTCTATGGTGATATTCACTCATGCCTTAAAAACACTCCACAGAAATTGGGATTGGGAGTCTGAATATACATTGTTTATGTCAGCCTTGAAGGTAAAGTATTATCCAGAATGACAGAAAAATATGTCATTAATGATTTCTTATAGTCATGTCTAAGATGTTTTTATATTTAATTAGACATGTTACTGTCAATTTTAAGTACTACTCCAAAAGATCAGTAAAAATAATTTGTTCTTTATATAATATATACCATAACCAGTGCTTTGAATCATATTTAGTTGGTATGTCTGTGGCATATATGAATAATTCCCTAAATGCTATATGATTGTTAGAAGTTCAAATGATAATAAGATGTTTAAATAAGAATACTATATATAGTTCATAGTTCTGAAGGTGAACTTTTTTTTAACCTTTTAATGTCTTTAAAATTAGAATAAATCTTACAGTGAGAGGCATCTTACAATTAATTAGTGGCTTTTTTGTTTTATTAATGGTGAGTCTTAGATTTAATGGCATCCTAGATTGATGGAAGTAAAATACGTAACTAAAAATAGCACCTGACTATGTGGAAAATAACTAAGGTTACAATACTGTAGGAAAGATAGGAACTAGCAAAAAGTAGTGATAAAGCATTTCTATAGAATGGACAACATACCAGGAATAAGGTCTTTTTAAAAAATCATAAAATATTGGTTTCTGTAAGTTATAAGCAATGGGTTTTTGTCAGGTGCTTCTCTTTGAAACTATAAATTCTGAACTTCCTTTGGTCATTTCTGTACTCCCCATTGCTTGGCTTTTCTGGAATATTGCCTCATTCCAGTAGTCTGTGTGACTCCTTGATTTGGCGTCAACTTTAAGGTCATGTGACTATCCTTTTGTCTCACTCAGTAACTGCACTCCCTCCTCTAGCTCAGAAGTCTGTTAACAAAAGAGACCTCATTACTATTCTCAAGCTACACTCCTGGAATACCAGTGGAGACCTATAATTTTCAAGAGTTTTGCTTATTGTTATTCCTACAACAATCTAAGAACCACAGCCCCACTCACTGATGCTAGTTCCTCGGCCGGATACCATCCTCTCCCTACAGGAACATCATGCCCATCTGGAATTCATAAAGCACAGATTAATTTAGAACTTTAATCCCAGGTTTCCCATTACCATAATGGACTACATAAATAACTTTATACAGGCCTAAAAATAAGTAATCAGTGCAATGTTAAATATATTCTCATGTTCAAATACCTCCTCTCCCAAAAGAATACAGATAGTAGAGCTGAAGTTTTCAAACAACATAATGTGGGTTTTTTTTCTTTTTTTTAGTTAAGTTCTGTGCCCAGTGTGGGGCTTGAACTCATGACACCAAGATCAAGTTGCATACTCTACTGACTAAGCCAGCCAAACACCCTGTGATACTTTGATCAAATAAAAATTTTAGCAAAATTCTAATACATCAAATAGTTGAAATCAGACTGCTGTGGTTTTAGTTTATGTTAAAAGGAGGGAGAGTAAATTTGGGGAAAAACTTCATTTGGCTCCTGTCTCATCTCCAGGGACACCTCCTTGGAACACTCCATTCCTAACAATATACTAAACAAATATCTTTGTTAATTGGAGGTATACATACAAATTTTTCTTTTCTAAGAGAAAAATCTGAATTATTTTTTCAAGTTTTATTGAGGTTAATTGACATATAACGTTGTATTAGTTTAAGATGTATAACATAATATCTGTATATATATAAAAATAATTATAATAAGCTAACTTCTGTCACCTTACATAGGTACAGTTTTTTTCTTTTGATGAGAATTTCCAAGATCTACTATCTTAGCAACTTTCAAATATACATTACAGTATTGTTAACTATAGTAACCATGCTGTACGTTGTATTCACAGAACTTATTTGTCTTATAACTGAAAGTTGGTGTCTTTGAGCACCTCACCCATTCTTGGATACCTCTGTGGAACACTCCATTCCTAATGGTATACCAAATAAATATCTGTGTTAATTGGAGTTGTAATTAATTAATTATAATTAATTTCTATCTATGCTTATGTATTGAAGGTAAATAAAAATAATGCCAAATTATGGAATAATGTGGGTCATGCTCTGGAAAATGAAAAGAACTTTGAACGAGCTTTGAAATACTTCTTACAGGCTACCCATGTTCAGCCAGGTAAGCATTATTAATTAATAAAACTATTTGAATAGCTTCTTTTTAAAAACTTGATTATATTTGGGGATAATAAGGTAGAGTTTCACTTTCAGTCTTCATTCCAGGTGATATAAATACTATAGTGTTTGATGCTGGCTTATTCTGAATTAGATTATATATTAGATCTACTTAGACATTTAGGATTTTTTTCTTTACTATAAAAGAGTTGGTGGTACTGATGAGCAATTTTGGTGGAATGTTAGATGCAAAAGCCTGATAGGAATGTGTTTAGGAAAGAGGGGGAAGAATAATTGGAGACAGCTGGTGTTGAAAACTCTTAAAGAGTATCAATAGGAAATGGTGGTATTGCTGGGAATGGAGTCAAGAGAAGGTAAGTAGGATGATAGGGGTTTTTGTTTTCAGTTTTAAGGTGGGAGAAATAAAGCATATGTACAGCTAATCCACTGAGGCTGGGAAAAGTAATAATTCAAAAAGGAGGGAACAAATTATGGATCAGTTGTCCTTAAATAAATGAAAAGAGATAAATAGAATTTGGTGCACAGGACTTCATTCAGTCATAGAATTGTTAATGTATGATAAGGAAGGCAAAGTACGTAGATATGGATATAGGCAGTCGAATAGATCATCTGGAGGAAGTTTCTGGAAATTGTCTTTTGTTTGCTTCTATTTTCTCATTGAAATAGAAAGCAGAGTCATCAGAGTGAGGAAGGGTTGAAGCTCTAGAGATCTAAGAATAGGAGTGGGTGTGAAGTAGCTGTCTAGGACAGTGCTTCACAAACTGAAATGTGCCCTTGAATCACATGGAGGTGTTATAGTGGATGATCTGATGGATAGAGGTTTAGAATAGAGCCTGAAGTTCTGCACTTCTAATAAGTTCCCAGGTAATGTTTAGCCCATGGATCACACTTTTAGAAACAAGATATAGGAAAGTGTGTAGACTAGGAAAATGTGCAATTGCCAAGCAGTTCTAACATCCTGCTTGAGGATAGAATACTTTATTTAAAATTATACTAGTTGATGTAGTTGTATGCTTTTCACTTGTTACTTTACAGCTGAAATGGCACAGGTGTGGAGAATTCTGTTAAATAAAATTAGGGCATTTTAAAATGTGTTATTACTAAACAAGAAACAGATAAGAGAATGATTATAATTGATGAAGAATCTAAGTTAAGAAGGGAAGTGAGGCAGGGTGATAGGATCAATGATTTATAGGTGTGAAGAATTGTTGGTGTCTGAGTATGATCTAGCTACAGCATCAGTATTTTTCAAGAGGAATACTATTGGTATTTTGAGTGTACAAAACTGTATTTCAGGATATGTACCAACATGGCCCTCATCTGCCAAATGCCATCATTACTTTCCATTTACAATGATGACCGAAAGGTACTTCCCTCAACACATATACACCCCCAACACCCCGGTCACATTTGTAAATATCCTCAGAGAAGCGGGGAGTGGCAAGCAATACCCACTCTTTTTTAGATATGACTGTGGTCATTGCACTAACGAGTTAGAGGAAGATGGAGGTGAAAATCTTGGAAGAAAGGATATCAAAGCCCAAGTATTGGAAAATTTGTCTTTGTAGATTTTGAAGTCACTAAGAATTATGAGAACCATAAGCAACCCGGAGATTTGACTCAGAGAATAGTGACTGCAACAAAGGATGGTCAATTATAATAGAGTTTAATGACCTGAAATTCAGAGACAAGTGATTTTAAGAAGGAGCAAGAGTTGTCTGGAAGTGTTAAAGATCATCAAAGACACCTACTCTTCCTCCAGACCCAGTGTTGCAAAGAATAAGAAAAAGAACACAATCACTACTTGGACAAGCTACATCTAAAAAACCACGTCCCCGAGGCAAAGCCAAATTTCATTTAGAGAAAGATGAAGAGAAAGTTGTAGAAATAAAACAGATGGTCTAGCTTTTCAATTTTATCTTCCCTAACTCTTTATTTTGAGTTTTTCTTGAGTACATATCCTTGGTTTCCTCACCTCTTTGCCTTTGTTTATATTCTTCCTTGAGCCTAGAATGCCTCCCTTCTCCCTTGCCATTTACCTTCTATCATATCCTATCCATCTTTTACAACCCATCTCGCATGGCTTCTCTTCTCTTTTTATTTTTTTATTGTGTTACATTAGTCACCGTAAAATACATCATTAGTTTTTGATGCAGTGTTTCAAGATTCATTGTTTATGTACAACACCCAGTTCTCCATGCAATATGTGCCCTCCTTAATACCAACCGCCAGGCTCACCCATCCCCCAACCCCTCTGCCCTCTAAAACCCTCAGTTTGTTTCTTGGAGTCCACAGTCTCTCATGGTTCATCTCCCCCTCCAATTTCCCCAATTCACTTTTCCTTTCCTTCTGATGTCCTCCATGTTACTCCTTATGTTCCACAAGTAAATGAAACCATATAATAATTGACTTTCTCTGCCTGACTTATTTCACTCAGCATAATCTTCTCCAGTCCCATCCATGTTGATACAAAAGTTGGGTATTCATCCTTTCTGATGGCTGAGTAATATTCCATTGTGTTTATGGACCACATTTTCTTTATCCATTTGTCTTTTTTTTTTTTAAGATTTTATTTATTTATTTGACAGAGAGAGATCACAAGTAGACAAAGAGGCAGGTGGAGAGGGAGAGAGGGAAGCAGGCTCCCTGCTGAGCAAAGAGCCCGATGCAGGACTCGATCCCAGGACCCCGAGATCATGACCCGAGCCGAAGGCAGCGGCTTAACCCACTGAGCCACCCAGGCGCCCCTCCATTCGTCTTTTGAAGGGTATTTCAGCTCTTTGCACAGTTTGGCTATTGTGAACATTGTTGCTATGAAAAATGGGGTACAGATGGCCCTTCTTTTCGTTACATCTGCATCTCTGAGTTAAATACAGTAGTGCAATTGCAGGGTCATAAGGAAGCTCTATTTTTAATTTCTTAAGGAACCTCCACACTCGTTTCCAAAGTGTGTGCACCAACTTGCATTCCCTCCAACAGTTTAAGAGGGTTCCCCTTTCTTCACATCCTCTCCAACACTTGTTGTTTCCTGCCTTGTTAATCTTTGCCATTCTAACTGGTGGAAGGTGGTATCTCAATTGGTTTTGATTTGAATTTCCCTGATGACTAATGATGATGAACATTTTTTCATGTCTGTTAGCCATTTGTATGTCTTCATTAGAGAAGTGTCTGTTCATGTCTTTTGCCCATTCTTTGACATGATTATCTGTTTCTTGGGTGTTGCGTTTGAGGAGTTCTTTATAGATCTTGGATATCAGCCCTTTGTCTGTAGTGTCATTTGCAAATATCTTCTCCCATTCCTTGGGTTACCTCTTTGTTTTGTTGACTGTTTCCTTTGCTGTGCAGAAGCTTTTGATCTTGATGAAGTCCCAAAAGTTCATTTTCACTTTTGTTTCCTTTGCCTTTGGAGACATGTCTTGAAAGAAGTTGCTGTGGCCAACGTCGAAGAGGTTACTGCCTCTGTTCTCCACTAGGATTTTGATGGATTCCTGCATCACATTGAGGTCTTTCATCCATTTTGAGTTTATCTTTGTGTGTGATGTAAGAGAATGGTCTTCTATACATAGTTGTCCAATTTTCCCAGCACCGTTTATTGAAGAGACTGTCTTTTTTCCACTGGATATTTTTTCCTGCTTTGTCAAAGATTATTTGAGTTAAGGGTCCATATCTGGGCTCTCTACTATGTTCCACTGGTTTGTGTGTCTGTTTTGGTGCCAGTACCATGGTGTCTTAGTGATCACAGCTTTGCAGTAAAGCTTGAAACCAGGCAATGTGATGTCCCCAGCTTTGTTTTTCTTTTTTAACATTTCCTTAGCAATTCGGGGTCTTTTCTGGTTCCATACAAATTTTCAGATTGTTTTAGCACTTCAAAAAATGTCGCTGGTATTTTAATCAGGATGGCATTGATTCAGATTGTTTTAGCACTTCAAAAAATGTCGCTGGTATTTTAATCTGGATGGCATTGAAAGTATAGATTGCTCTGGGCAGCATAGACATTTTAACAATGTTTATTCTTCCGCTCCATGAGCATGGAATGCTTTTCAGTCTTTCTGTGTCTTCTTCAATTTCTTTCATGAGTGTTCTGTAGTTCCTCAAGTACAGATCTTTACTTCTTTGGTTAGGTTTATTCCAACGTATCTTATAGTTTTTGGTGCTGTAAATGGAATCGATTCTCTAATTGCCCTTTCTACAGTTTCATTGTTAGTGTATGAGAAAGCAAGGATTTCTGTGCATTAATTTTGTATCCTGCCACATTATTGAATTCCTGTATGAGTTCTAGTAGTTTGGGGGTAGAGTCTTTTGGGTTCCATATAAAGTATCCTGTCATCTGCGAAGAGAGAGAGTTTGACTTCTTCTTTGCCATTTTGAATACCTTTTATTTCTTTTTGTTGTCTGATTGCTGTTGCTAGGACTTCTAGTACTACGTTGAATAACAGTGGGAAGAGTGGGCATCCTTGTCATGTTCCTGATCTCAGTGGGAAGGCTCTCAGCTTTTCTCCATTGAGAATGATATTCGCTGTGGGTTTTTCATAGATGGATTTTATGAAGTTGAGGCATGTTCCCTCTATCCCTATACTTTGAAGCGTTTTAATCAGGAAAGGATACTGTATTTTGTCAAATGCTTTTTCTGTATCAATTGAGAGGACCATGTGGTTCTTCTCTCTTCTCTTACTGATTTGTTTTATCACATCGATTGATTTGCGAATGTTAAACCACCCTTGCATCCCATGGATAAATCCCACCTGGTCATGGTGGATAATCTTTTTCATGTACTGTTGGATCCTATTAGCTAGGATCTTGTTCAGAATCTTGGCACCCATATTCATCAGGGATATTAGTCTGAAAGTCTCCTTTCTGATGGGGTCTTTGCCTGGTTTGGGGATAAGGGTGTAATGCTGGCTTCATAGAAAGAGTCTGGAATTTTTCCTTCTGTTTCTTTCTTTTTTTTTAAACAGCTTCAGGAGAATAAGGATTATTTCTTTTTTGATTGTTTGGTAGAATTCCCCAGGGAATCTATCAGGTCCTGGGCTCTTGTTTTTTTGGGAAGTTTTTGATCACTGCTTCAATCTCATTACGAGGTATTGGTCTATTCAGGTTATCAATTTCTTCCTGATTCGGTTTTGGAAGTTTATAGGTTTCCAGGAATGCATCCATTTCTTCTAGGTTGTTTAACTTATTGGCATTTGGCTGTTGATAATAATTTCTGATAATTGTTTCTATTTCCTTGGTGTTAGTTATGATCTCTCCACTTTCACTCATAATTTTATTAATTTGGGTCCTCTCTGTTTTCTTTTGGGTTAGTTTGGCCAATGGTTTATCAATCTTTTGATTCTTTCAAAGAACCAGCTTCTAGTTTCATTGATGTTTCTACCATATCTCTAGTTTCTATCTCATTGATCTCTGCTCTAATCTTGATTATTTCCCTTCTTGTGTGTGGGGTTGGCTTAATTTGTTGTTGATTTTCCAGTTCTTTAAGGTGTAAAGAGAGCTGGTGTATTTGGGGTTTTTCAGGGTTTTTTTAGTAAGGCTTAGATTGATAATATATTTCCCCCTTAGGACCGCCTTTGCTGTATCCCATAGGTTTTGGACCAATGTGTCTTCATTCTCATTGGTTTCCATGAATTGTTTAAGTTCTTTTTAATTTCCTGGTTGATTAAAACATTTTTTGGCAGGATGGTCTTTAGCTTCCAAGTGTTTGAATTCCTTCCAAACTTTTTCTTGTGGTTGAGTTGCAGTTTCAAAGCATTGTGGTCTAAGAATATGAAGGGAATAATCTCAGTCTTTTGGTATTGGTTAAGACCTGATTTTGGCCCAGTATGTGGTCTGTTCTGGAGAAAGTTCCATGTGCGCTCAGAAAGATGGTTCTCCATCCCTTCACTTTCAGTCTGGTTATATATTTAGGTTCAAAATGTGTCTCTTATAGACAGCATATGGACGGGTCCGGTCTCTTTTTCCAGTCCCCAACCCTGTGCCGTTTTATGGGAGCATTTAGGCCATTCAGATTGAGAGTGATTATTGAAAGATAAGTTTTTATTGTCATCATGTTTCCTGTGAAGTCCTTGTTTCTATAGATTATCCCTGTAAATTTCTGTTCTGTATCATTCTTGGGGTCTTTCTTCTTTTATAGAGTCCCCTTAATATTTCTTGTAGTGCTGGCTTGGTGGTCACATAATCTTTTAGTGTTTGCTGGTCTTAGAAGCTCTTAATCTCTCCAGTCATTCTGAATGTGAGCCTTGCTGGATAAAGTATTCTTGGTTGCATGTTCTTTTCATTTAGTGCCTGGAATATGTCTTGCCAGCCCTTTCTGACTTCCCAGTTTTCTGTAGACAGGTCTGACAGTATTCTGATGTTTTTCCGTCTGTACATAAGGAATCTTTTCCCCTGGCTGCCCTTAAGACATCTTCTCTGAGTTTATGTTTCGTGAATTTCACAATTACATGTCTGGATGTCTTTCTGCCCCTGTTGATCTTGGGGGGTGTCCTCTCTACTTCTAGGACACGAACACTTATTCCGTTCCCCAGATTAGGGAAATTCTCATCCAGGATTTATTCAACATATATCTTCTAGTCTTAGCCAGGATTTGTTCAACTGTATTTTCTAGTCCTCTCTCTTTCTCCGCCCCCTCAGGGATCCCAATAATTCTGACATTGGAACATTTCATGGCATCATTTATTTCCCTGATTCTGTTTTCATGGCTTCAAAGCTATTTGTTCCAGGCCTCCTCCTGATCCATCTTTTCTATCAGTTTGTCTTCCAGATCACTAATTCGATCACTGCCTCATTTGCCCTAGGTGTTAAGAGTATTTAGATTAGATTGGATCTCATTGAGCATTTTTAAGTTCTGCCAGATAAGCTCTCACTTCTTAGAGATTCTACGTTGCCACTAATGGTCTTCTCCAACCTAGCCATTGTCTGGAGAACCGATTCCCTGAATTCTATTTCCGACATATTATGATGTTCATATCCAGTAGTTCTGTGGCAGAGGTCACAATCTGAATTTTTCCTCTTTTGGGTGTTCCTTCTCCATCATTCTGGTGAGAGTTAGTTGAGGGGATGTATAGCTGAATATATCAACCATTATCCAAGCAAGGTGCATCCTGGAAAGTTTCGGAGCATTTGGAAGTCACCTCCAAAAAGAAAGAGAAAAGAAAAAAGAGAGAGAAAAGGGGGGGGATAAAAAAAAGAAAAAACCCAGCCAAAATGAACCCCAAGAATAAGATTTATAAAGTACAAAAACAGACATGAACAAACAGACTGACAAAAGAAAAGAAAAAAAGGGCGCCTGGGTGGCTCAGTGGGTTAAGCCGCTGCCTTCGGCTCAGGTCATGATCTCAGGGTCTTGGGATCGAGCCCCGCATCGGGCTCTCTGCTCAGCAGAGAGCCTGCTTCCTCCTCTCTCTCTGCCTGCCTCTCTGCCTGCTTGTGATCTCTCTCTCTGTCAAATAAATAAATAAAATCTTTAAAAAAAAAAAAAAGAAAAGAAAAAAAAAACCCAGCCAAAATGAACCCCAAGAATAAGATTTATAATGTACAAAAATAAAGCAAACACCCAGAAGGGCTGACAAAAGAATAATATGGGAAGGTGGTTATACACCCTCGATGTGGACAATTGGGAAGGTTATTTGAGTTCTTCCTGGGTGTATCTTGTTATCTTTGTTAAAGGACTCAACTTTGAAGAGATACAGGGAAATTAAAACTGGTATATATAAATAGGGGTAGTATTGAACAGAGAAAAAGGACTACCTTGAAACTATATATATATATATATCTATATATATATATGTATAGTTTGGGTGGTTTTTTTCTTTTTTTATGAAACTTTCCAGGGTGCACCTTGCCTGGATAATGGTTGATATATTAAGCTATACATCCCCTCAACTACCTCTCACCACTATATAACTAATATATATATATACACACACACACACACACATACATACATATATATATGTGTATATATATATGTTTCTATATATAGGGAGAGAGATACAGATAGAGATTATATATATATATATATTTTATATATATATATAAAAGGTATATTTATGAAAAAAATTCAAGTTAAAAAGTTACTATGGAATGTGTTGTATTAAACATCTAATTGAAGGGCACCTGGGTGGCTAAGTTGGTTAAGTGACTGTCTTCGGCCCAGGTCATGATCCTGGAGTCCCAGGATTAAGTCCCACATCAGGCTTCCTAATAAGCAGGGAGTTTGCTTCTCCCACTGACCTCTCTCCTCTCGTGCTCTCTCTCTCTCTCTCTCTCTCATTCTCTCTCAAATAAATAAATAAAATCTTTAAAAAAAAATCTAATTGAAATTATAAGTAGATTAAAAAAAAAAACAAGAATCATGAGAATGAATTAAAAAAATGTAAGAGAAAAGTTGTACCTACAAAATACAGGTTTTGAGGCAGTACCGGGAGCTTAATATATTGTTTTCTCCTGATATTGGGGTTTTATAGTTTTATGGGGACCCTGTGGTTGTTGTCCTCTTGTTCTTTTGGCTTATCTTCTGGGGGAGGGGCCTGCTGGGTTGTTTTTCAGTCAGTCTTTGGGCTGAGTTGCCCTGCCCCCTATCAAGATGCTGGGCTCTGTGGAAACCTGCTTTTCAGGCCTTTGTTCTCTGGAGGTTTTTGTTCTTTGGCAGCTTTTTGCGCCTTTTCAGAGGGTCAGAGCAAAGTAAACTGTCGGCACCCAGCCCTCTGCCTCAGAGAGAGGCCACAGTCGGCTCCCCTCTGAATGGTCCAGAACACACAGACTCACCCCTCTGCAAACCCCGTTGAACACCGCAACTCCCACAGGTGGTGCGCACCCCCAGCCACTGTCTCAGTGGTTACCAGAGGTTCCCCACTTGTCTCTGTGCCCACGTGCCACCAAAACCATGCTACCAAAACCGTGAGCAATAGTGGTCTTAGCAAGCCCTGGCTCCGCGGCTGCCATTCTCAGGACTGCTGTCTGGAGCCCATGCCCACGCTGGGAGTGCTCAATCCAGGTGGTGTAGAGGCAGCGGAGGCGCCTGCAGTGGCCACGGACCCAGGGACCATCGACTGGAGCCCCCAGTCGACTGGAGGCTCTCTCAAGCGCAGGCAGGTGCCCGCTGTGGCTGTGCTGGGACTGTGGGCTTAGGTCCATGCCTGTGGCCACCTAATCCCTACAGTTGTCCCTTAAGTCCCTTTGTTCTTTTTGAGTGCTTTAATCAGTCTCCAAGCTAATGCTGGTCCCCAAGCACAGGGCACTTTCACACTGGGGTATTTCTAATGCGTCGCTTCTGGTGGCTCCCTTACCCCTTCTGTTTATCCTCTGATTATCAGTCCATGCACTCCCAACTCCTCTGTACCTCTCCACTGGTGATCCTCTGTCCCCATATAGAGATCCAGAAGTGTATAATTTTACATCTCAAGCTGATTTCTTGGGTGTTCAGAGTGCTCTGGTAGTTATTTAGGTCAATTGAGGGGACCAGTTGAAATAGGGTCTCCTCCTCCTCTGCCATCTTGCCCCTCCTATCATATGGTTCTCTCTTTTTTTTTTTTTTTTTTTTAAGATTTTATTTACTTATTTGACAGAGAGAGATCACAAGTAGACGGAGAGGCAGGCAGAGAGAGAGAGAGGGAAGCAGGCTTCTTGCTGAGCAGAGAGCCCGATGTGGGACTCGATCCCAGGACCCTGAGATCATGACCTGAGCCGAAGGCAGCGGCTTAACCCACTGAGCCACCCAGGCGCCCCCATATGGCTTCTCTTTAATAAACCTTGCTATCACTCCAATTAGAAGCAAATATTATTAATCTTTAAAACCTCTTACAACTTCTGTATCTTTCCTATGGTATTTATAACTGTTTAATACTGTATTTATTTGAATATTTATTAAAAATATGTATTTTTTAAGCTAAGGAACTCCCTAGAGACATCATGAACATCTGATTTATCTTTATACCCTCTGAATCATCTAGCATGGTTTTATACACAGTCAACATTCACTTATTTTATTTTATTTTATTTTAGAGAGAGATATAGGGCGTGAGTGGGATGGGGTGGGGAAGAATGAGAGGAAATGAGAGAATCTTAAGCAGGTTCCTCATTACCCTGAGATCATGACCTGAGCCAAAATCTAGAGTTAGATGTTTAACCAAGCAAGCCACACAGGCACCCCAACATTCACTAATATTAATTTATTACTTTCTAAAGCCTTTTAAGTTCATTCTAGGAGTCTTTTTTATTATGATGATGTTTAGTTAGCCAGCATATATACATCGAATGAATCATTGAATACTACATCAAAATCTAGGAGTCTTTAGAGAAGCAGAGTCATCTTTGATATCAGATGTATAGGGATTTTGAAACTTAAAAGATGTAGGCCTCTTATTTTTCTCATTTCTAAATTAGAATAGTAGTTTCTATCTCATTGCATTGTTTTAAAGAGTAAATGATGTGGGTGAGTATATATGTTCATGTTTAGTTTTGTCTAATAAATAGTGTGCATATCACTAGCTTATTGCCGTGATGAGCACTCAGTTTTAAAATATTTTTTCCCCTCATTGTCAGTTATCACTTTTTGCTGTTTTTCAGATACATGCTGAATTTTAGTATGACTTTCCTACTATACTTCTCTCAAAATTGCTTTTTCTCATAAGCCAGTGACTAGGAAAAGAAGTAAACCCATTTATTACAATTTATTGTGGAAAAAGTATGTAAAGTTAGAAACATTGAATTTGGTATTCAGAGGCATCTTGGCTTGTTCTGCTTTTTAGTCATGTTCTTCTTAGATTTGATATATGAAATGACAAGTATGGAGGGACATCAAGAATCCCTTTTTTGTCACTGTTAGGCATACACAGATTTATAAGACTGGAGATAAGGGAACTGGTCAGGACCAAAGGTAAAAATTTGAGGTAACAAATTTATAGGTATTTAAAAACTTGGGACAGTTTAGGAGCACACTGAGTAGGGATTTATAGCATTTTAAAGTTAATTAAAAAAATTAATTCTGAAGGTTTTTCTTGCTTAGCTAGAACAAGAATATAAACTATGCAGTGGTCTGACCAGGTGACCTGCATGTTGCATTAAAAGGATAGTGATTTTTTTTTTTATGATTTACAAGTGTTTGAGAAAAAAAATCCCAACTCACAAAGATAAAATTTTTGCAAATGGAATTACAGTTCCCATAAACATCATTATAAGACAAGAGTAAATTTTTGTTAAGGAACACCAGAATTCTGCAAGGTTTGTTTTGCCTTAAAATCAGTGATTTCATTTTTTATCCAAGTCCAAATTTTAAAATTTTTCTCATGGACCTCTAGTTGAACTTCGATGCTATCAATATGGAAATGATTTTTAAAGAGTTTTTAGGAGTTTACATATAGTTTTGTAGAGAGGAAATACTGGAAAGCAACATAGGTAGGTGCCTGGCTCATCACACTGAAAATGCTTCATTGGTGGTGGATAAAGAGTTATTGGGCACAAGGTTGCCTAGTACTTGCCAGTCTTCATTTACATTGAATAAAAGACAGACTGCTGGATTCATGCTGCTGTTGGCTTGGATAACACACTCATTAGAATAATCGTTGAAATTCTATAGATTTTTATTCTTCTAAATGTCACTGGTTTTTATATCTTGCCTGGTTTTCTTACCCTTTTTCCCCCCCTAAATTTAAATTACCTTACCCTAGTAATGGTTACTTCCTTCTCTGGAATCTTAAAACTTTGTAACTTAGAAGAAATTGCTTAGAAATTATGTCTTTCACTTTATTAGCTGTATTGTATAGTCCTTTTGATGCTTAAGATTATCTAATTGCTATCTTAGTTCTTTGAGAAAATAGAGTTGCCTTACTCTAGTATCTGAAGTCTTCATTGATGATATCTCCTTGCCATAATTTTAAGACCCTGATTCCAGTGGATATTAATTTGCCTTGTCTTTCATCCAAGTAGATAACTTATTTCTAAGATTTGTTGGTACTGATATGAGTGACATTTTAAATACTTTGCCAGTAATTTTAGTTATCTAAACTTCTAATTTCTTTGTTCTTCCCTTAGGTTAAATTCTTACTATATAATTAATTTTTTCAGGTTCTTAGTTTTATCTAAGTAGCTTTCTGATCTTTATAATAAATGGTAAGATTTATCTGATGTTGAAAAAAAAATGAGCTATGTAAGAGCAAAGGCTACCCACTCTTTTTCTACACATTTGGTAATACAGTGAACTTCAGCCTTGGGTCTACATCAGAACTGCCTTTGAAACTTTTTAAAAACTTTTACAGGTCCTATTTCTATAAATTCTATTTTCATAGAGCTAGGTGGCGCTAAGGTTATCTGAATTTTTAAAATTCCTAAGTATCCAGATTTGCCACTAAAATTAGGAATGTTTTGCCTAAGCAATCTTTTTTTCCCTTGCCCTCTCCTGAAACCCCATGAGACTCAGCAGTATGTCAACCAAAAATCAACAAATAAAAAATCAGTCAACAGCAACAAAAAAATCAAACCTTTTTTCCTGAGCTTGTCTGAGTTCTCTAACCAAACCTGTACTGCATGTGACAGTTTCTGTTCAGTGCACACAATTACCAGCCTATAACATAATGTAGCAGGATGTTAGGACTGTTACTGTCCTCCTAGGGCAGTGCCTAAGATATATATTCCTAGGATTTGCAGACAGGGAATTATTCCACAATTGTAAAATCTCTGGTGTCACAGGCAGGTAGTAATCGTGTCTTATCTGTTAGAGATTCACATTAATACAATTTGACTGATTTAAGATCTTCTCCCATCTTTCTGTTTTTATTCCAAACCTTTGAAATAGTTTTTAGGAAATGTGTCCTAAAAGTAGTGTGCAGTGAACCCTAATATTAAATCTTTCTTATTTAAATAGCGTATTTTTCTGTCCCTGAAAAAATTTGCTGAGAATTTGATTCTCCCTATCAAAAAATTACACAATAGTTCCTGGCATACTGATAGTAACACAACTTTTTTAACCTTTAAAAAGGTTAAAAAAACATAAATGTTATAATATGTAGGAATTTATCATTTAAGAGAGATGGGCTGCTACATCTTAAGTAATACTGGAGAATCCTGGTATTATGCTTGCATTCCATCCACATTCACAAAAGTTTTAAACAAAATCACAGGGGTTTTTTGTTTTTTGGTTGGTTTTTTTTTTTCTTACAGTCTCTTTGCAGGTGTCCACCCACCATGGTGCATATTTGTTGGTTTCAACACTGGAAATAGCTCTAAGAATCATGATTATCTTTTTCACTTTTGGATATTTTCACTTTTAGAATTGAGCCATACTTTTTGAGTGAATTCCAGAGCTATGCAATCAAAGAAATAGAAGCAAGCCTTAGTATAGTATAGTATAATAAAATTCTAGTGAAGAGAAATGATACACATTTCTTTATTACCTCTGTATCTCTTATCATGTCGTAGCCTTTCAAGGATTCATTCAGATAGTTTTTTTCATGTCCTATGTGTATTTTCTGTCCTTACAGTAATTTATTAAATAATTTTCTGTTGTAGCATTGATCATAAATTATAACAAATTGTGTTAAAAGAACTTTAAGGAGAATGCAGGATCTGTTGACCGCTTTTGCATTTTTTGCCTAGTTTTTTTTTTGCTAAAAACTTGTAGTTTACATTGAATACTGTTTTGTATTCAACAAATGATTTTTTTTTAATTTTAGATGATATTGGTGCCCACATGAATGTAGGAAGAACTTACAAAAATTTAAATAGAACCAAAGAAGCTGAAGAATCTTACATGATGGCTAAGTCACTGATGCCCCAAGTAAGTTGTCGTGATACATTTCTGTTGTGTTATATCCACTGTATGTCCACACTGAATAGAATTACCTGCATGGAAAATCTGTATCTTTTCTTTAATTTGTTCACATTAAAGTAAAGTATCCAATAAACCATTTATTACTACAGGTTTTTTAAAATTTTTTATTTAAATTCCAGTTAACACTGTAATATTTAGTTTCAGGTGTACAATATAGTGACTTAGCGCTTAAGTACAAGTGCACTTCTTAATCCCCATGCCTGTTTCACCCATCTCTCCCCCCAGCCTCCACTCTGGTAGCCATCAGTTTGTTCTCTATATTTGAGTCGGTTTCCTTGTTTGTCTTTCCTTCTCTTTTTTTCCCTTTACTAGTTTGTTTTGTTTCTTAAATTCCACATGAGTGAGATCATATGGTATTCATCTTTCTCTGAGTTACTTCACTTAGCATAATACTACAAGTTTTATAAAGGGTTACATTTACTTTTATAGCTCAATTGAAAATTTTTTCCATATAGTATGTTTAAAAGATTTGATAAGCTTATGAATTTTAGATATCCTTGATTAGAAGTTATCATTGAATTAAATGACTTTAAATAAAGAGAATTTTATATATGTACGTTAAGCACTAAATTCAGCATTATTCCTCTCAAAAAAAATGAATAAACAAAGTAATAAAATGAATGGATCACATCTCTGTTGCTATATGGTGTTCAGTTGTTGCAGTGACAAATGCGCAAGATTCATTGGTTATTACAGTATAGCCTGGAAGCTGGAAAGCCAGATTCTGGCCTTGACCAGCTATGTTTTATCAGAAAAGATAGCTTACCCTATACTAAAGTTTTCTCCATAGTAGTATATATTAGTATTATGTTAATAATGTAATGTTAAAATGATTGGTTGTAGTTTGATAAATGTTTCAGAAACAGAGTTGGACCACATGATGTCTTAAGCATTATTTCAGTCCTAAGATACTAAAGTTAAATTGTGTTCAGTATAGATTTTTATCAGACACAATTTATTATTTTCACTGAAAATTTGGGTCTATGTATATTTTATAACCTTTGCCTAACCTGAATAATCAGTTAATAAGAATTTTATTTCCTAACTCTACCAGACAAATGAGACTTTAGTATAACTCTGAATAAAATTAACCACCCTGTTGTCACAACCAGAAATATTTTGCTGACAACATGAAAGTTGACATGGTGTAAAAAATACACTAGAGTGAAGGGAAGGAAACCTGAGTTCTTTCTGTTATGGGTCTGATGCAAATATATTAACAGACCTTAGCCTCAAGAGTTTAAATTTATAGGATTTTATAAAATGATGCATATAAATAAAAAGCTAACAATATTGTGTTGAGCTAGTGTGAATGAAAAATATATCTTTTAAAGCCACAAAATATTAATTATTTCATTTACATTTTGTAAATATAGGTGCTTTCACATTTTTATGACTTATTTTAATTTCGCAATAAAACTAGTACCATAACCTTTATATGTCATGTATATTTTAAATAAGCCACTAGGAATACTTATTTTTATTTTTATTTGGTACTGAAATAATCAGATTATGTTCTTTTGGACAGATTATTCCTGGTAAAAAATACGCAGCCAGAATTGCCCCTAACCACCTAAATGTTTATATTAATCTGGCCAATCTTATCCGAGCAAATGAGTCCCGGCTGGAAGAAGCAGATCAGCTGTACCGACAAGCAATAAGCATGAGACCCGACTTCAAGCAGGCTTACATTAGCAGGTATTGTAGTTCTCTTTAAGCTATCATTGTAGAAAATTGAAACTGCATCTGCACGTACATTTCACCATCGGAACTAAATTGGCTTTTTTTTTTTTTTTTTTTTTTTTTTAATAATCTTACTTAGCAACCAAGAATATAGAAACATAGCCTAGTTTAGACTTATGAAATTTAATTGATTTGATTTGAAATTGACAAGTCTATTAACATATAGTGACAAACCTAAGTTTTATACGAAAGAAAGGGTAGAAGCTCCTTTTTAGTTTCATTTGCTTCTTATGATCACATTCATTTTTACATAAAACACCTGAAACTTGGGGTGCCTGGGTGGCTCAGTGGGTTAAGCCTCTGCCTTCAGCTCAGGTGATGATCTCAGGGTCCTGGGGTTGAGCCATTCATTGGGCTCATTTCTCAGTGGGGAGCCTGCTTCCCTCTCTCTCTCTCTGCCTGCCTCTCTACCTTCTTGTGATCTCTCTCTCTCTGTCAAATAAGTAAATAAAATCTTCAAAAAAAACCCCAAACACCTGAAACTTACATTTTATAAGTATTTCTAATATCCAGCTCTCAAGAGCTTTCTGACAATTGACTGGTTATTGATGCTTTTACCAAAAAGAAACTTTTCAGTTGTCAGTAAAAAGAAACTTGGCATCACATGTTAGAACTTAATATATTTTCCCATATAAGGATCATCATTTGTATTATACTTGAGGAAAATTGTATGTTAAACTTGATTTTATGGCCTGGCCCAGAAACCTAATCATAATTTATGACATTGCTTCTATGGGGAAAATGTATTCAGAATTTAATAAGTTTTTGAGATAAAATCTGTTCATAATTTGGAGGCTGTCTTTCCTCAGCCTTATCCAGTAGTTGTTGAAATTAGCTAAGTTTAGTGGGGTTGCATTTGTAGATAAAACCTGTCATGTGTTAATCTATAAAGAATTATTCAGTAGTCTGCATTTTAAAAAAGCAATTTGTACAAATACTCATTCCAGAAATTGCTTTAATTGAGGATATTAGTGGTTCATTTGATATCATTCCTATACTAATATTAAGGAAATAATAGGATCATAATAAAAATAGCTCTCCTATCACTACTCAAATCAATTTGCACATATTACTTTTTTAAGCTTTCTAACAGAAAATAGAACCATATTAGAAAGATTTGTAAAATGATTTTCAAACCGTGATCCTTAGTTCCAGATGTGTACCTCATAGGTGTCTGCTGGTCACACATGTACCCTCCAATCCTTACCCAGTCAGCTTTTTAAATTCTTTTTTTGTTATTTTGGGGAGTTTTTTTGTGTTGTTTTAATGAATGGCCATTTTATAATACATTGTAGAAGAATGAATTTATATAAGAAAAGGCAAAAGTTTTAAATGTTCTGCACTTTATAAATGAGACTTATAGCATGAGACTTATAGCATAGACTTGAATACTGGAATTTCCCCATCACCACCGTATTAGTATTCATTCTTCAAATGCTATTACTTGGTCTCCTGAAAAATTGATCTCCCATTCTTTTTACTGTCATTTTTTTTATGTTGTCTAGTCTAGTCTGCCTTCTTTCAAGATGTACATAAAGAATATTTTTGGGGACGCCTGGGTGGCTCAGTTGGTTGGACGACTGCCTTCGGCTCAGGTCATGATCCCGGAGTCCCGGGATCGAGTCCCGCATCGGGCTCCCAGCTCCATGGAGAGTCTGCTTCTCCCTCTGACCTTCTCCTCGCTCATGCTCTCTCACTGCCTCTCTCTCAAATAAATAAATAAAATCTTTAAAAAAAAAAAAAAAAGAATATTTTTTCTCTGCCTCCCCTTTATTGGATACCTCCTCATATCTTACCCTTTAAAGTTTCTTCTCTAATAATATTTAAAAACAACCAAATTTGCTAAACTAATGAGTTCAGGTTTGAGGACATATTCAAATAGTTACTTTTGATAGAAAACTTTAAAAACTTTGGTTAAAAGGAAAAAAGAAAGCTGTATGTGGAAAAGCTTAAAACTTGTGAAAAATAATGTCTACGAAGTGACACAGTAATGTGAGTAAAGCTTGCGTTTGTTTTTCCACAGAGGAGAATTGCTTTTAAAAATGAATAAACCTCTCAAAGCAAAAGAAGCATATCTTAAAGCACTAGAGCTGGACAGAAATAATGCAGATCTTTGGTACAACTTGGCAATTGTTCATATTGAACTTAAAGAACCAAACGAGGCCCTAAAAAATTTTAATCGTGCTTTAGAACTAAATCCGAAGCATAAACTAGCATTATTCAATTCTGCTATATTAATGCAAGAATCAGGTATGTTTTCTCAAAATGTTTCTATATTTAAAACATACTGTTTGAAGTATAATAAAATCTGAACTTATATTATGTGAGGCAGATGTTTTGTAAATGGATAGTTTATATCAAAACTGTACATAAATGATTATAAGAATATTTAAAATACTTGAAGCACTATTTTCAAGTAATACGCTCTAACAAAATTATTAGTTCTTTTGTATATGTTAAGACTTATTTTTCAGGCAGTGCCTTTAATCTATTTTGTCATATTATGTACAGAAATAATCTTACATATACATATTATACCATATCCAAATAATCAGAACTTGCAAGATTTTTTTATATAATTACTTCTAGGGAGACAAGAGCATTATATATTTTAGGAAAAAATGTATTTTCTCTTGATTCATGTGACCAAGTGCTTTTGGTATCATCTAGTTTTATTTTCTGAGATACATTAAAAAATCTAATTTTGTAAGACTGAAGCATTTTGTTTATCCAATAGTAGTTACTATTTCCTGAACTTTTTTACATAGGTCTCATGTAATTCTTAGAAAATTCAGCAGGCTGGGGCGCCTGGGTCCTGAGATCAAGCCCTGCATCAGGCTCCCTGCTTAACAGGCTGCTCTCCTTGCTTGTGTGTGTGCACACATGCGCTCTCTTTTTCTGTCTCTCTCAGCAAATAAATAAAGAAAATCTTTAAAAAAAAGAAAAGAAAAAGAAAATTCAGTAGGCTAACCCAGAGAACTTAAATGATCTGTGCCTAAAGTCATAGTGTTAACAGAATCAAGATTGAAGGCATGTCATTGTTGGCAAATCCAATGCCTCTTCCTCTTAATTGCATAATCTTCTTCTCCTACTCTCAGTTTGATTCTAAACTATAAAGAGATATTTTGCCCCTTCAGGTTTTTGAGGCATTCTTCCTGTCTTAAAGAAAGGAAATGAGCTATCATTTCAGTGTTTGAAGCACACAATCTTTCCTGTGAAAACTGAGTTTTTTGCTTTCTACTTTTTGATTTAGGTACAGAAATTAGTTGTTTTGATGCTGTCTTTTTCTAATCTAATTAGATGAATACTGAAAGTGACTTTTTGTTCCTCAGACTTAATTCATTTTTAACAATATGTGTTTTTTTTTCTTTTTAAAAAAATTATTCTTAGGTGAGGTTAAACTCAGACCAGAAGCTAGAAAACGACTTCTAAGCTATATAAATGAAGAGCCACAAGATGCTAATGGTTATTTCAATCTGGGAATGCTTGCCATGGATGACAAAAAGGACAGTGAAGCCGAGATGTGGATGAAGAAAGCCATAAAATTACAAGCCGATTTCAGAAGTGCTTTGTTTAATCTGGCTCTCCTGTATTCTCAGACAGCAAAGGAATTAATGGCTTTGCCAATTCTGGAAGAGTTACTCAGACACTATCCTGATCATATCAAGGGTCTTATTTTAAAGGGAGACATTCTGATGAATCAAAAGAAAGATATACTTGGAGCAAAAAAATGTTTTGAAAAGATTTTGGAAATGGATCCAAGCAATGTGCAAGGAAAACACAATCTTTGTGTTGTTTATTTTGAAGAGAAGGACTTACTAAAAGCTGAAAGATGCCTGGTTGAAACATTGGCATTAGCACCACATGAAGAATATATTCAGCGCCATTTGAATATAGTCAGGGATAAAATTTCCTCATCTAGTTTTGCAGAACAGCCAATATCCCCAGCTGGTAAGACTTCAGGTGTAGAAGGAGACAAAATTCCAACTGAAAATGTACAAGAAGTAAAAAGTGAACCTAGATCTACGCAGATCGTAAAACCGAGTGATAATAAAAGTCAGTCTAAGTCCAACAAACTATTAGGAAAAAATACAGACAAAGAGACCCCCCACAAAACAACAAAGGAAATCAAAGAAATTGAGAAGAAAAGAGTTGCTGCTTTAAAAAGACTAGAAGAGATTGAACGTATTTTAAATGGTGAATAGTATTATTTATCGTGTCATAATGTCCTCAAAGAACTTCAGTCTATCTTATGTGATTGCTTATTCTGGGAGCATTGAAAAATAGCAAGTATACACGTAACAGTCTGTCATGAGCTGCCTCTACATACAATCAAAATGCGATTTTCATTAAAGACCTATCTTACCCCAGGGTATGTATTATATATGATGTGACAGTTTTCTGAGTTTTGGTGACTATGGCAGAAATACTGAATTACAGTTTGCAAATTTGTATCTTTTATATGGAAGGAAGATTTCTTCTGTAGAGTAATCTTGTCTACTCACAATTAAAAATAATCTGAAGCCTGAATGATAGTCCCTTGCAGGCAAATTTAACATATGCTGGTTTATTCTATGAATTGACATTTATTAGTTGACTTCATTACCTTCTGTTGGAATCTGATTATGGATTGAACACATTCTTTTTTCTTTGGTAATTTCTGTTTGAGGGACTTCACACCATAAAAGAATACTGGCTTCCTTTATGTTGTATTCTTATGTTGATTTTTAGAAGGAATGCCAGATGAAACTTATTTAAAATAAGTCCTGTGACATGTTAGCTTAAGAATGTATTTTCATAGTTGTGTGCTTTGTCCTTAATTTTACCTGAAATGCAATTTTTAATCAGGTAAAGTTTTAAGTATAAATATCCATATACATACATGCACATTTCTAATGGTGCTCATATATACTCTGTATTTTTTTACATACTAAGAGTTTCACAGCATGAACCACATAATCATGACTATCCTTGAGTTTTTACTCCCCAAATTATTCATGTTTATTAGGATCTTAGTCATACTGAAAAGGTCCCAATAACTGTAACTTTAAACCTTTGAGTTGAAACATATTTTCTCTTTCTTCTTGGTGTTATCCCTCTAGTGTTATTTGAATTTTAATTGTTCCCAAAACACAGCTTAATCATTCTTAGATACCTTAAGCAACTAAATTGTGTTCTATTTAACTAAAGGAAAAACAATATGACAAAGTTTATTTTTAAACACTAAGTTCTTGTTATCTTCCTATGGTGTATATTTTTATTAAATATTTATTTTGACTACTGAGCTTTCGTAAAAATTTTAAAGCTGTTTAAATCCCATCAACTATGGAAAACAAATTGCTGTTGTATTTTCCTATATATGCATCTATTACAATTTAACCAAAATTTCATCATTTTGGCCTGCTATCTAGCTATGGAAGGTAATTAGCCTTGTATGGGATTAATAGTCAGTTGGTTTTAGCAAATTTAAGTCTGAAAACTGTTAAGTTGAAGACATAAATCAAATTTATTAATTTATATCTGATTTTTTCTTGAGTTAAAGTACATTTCAGATGAATTTTATAATACCTGGTAAGTTGGTTTTAATTTAAACTGTTAAAGCTCAAGCTATCATCCTGGGGTAGTAACTAATTTCTAATTATGTAGAATTTCAAAAACTGAGAAAACTAATTTCTAAATATGTATATTTCAAAAATCCTATTACTGTTTTTATAAAGAAATATTTTATAAATAGGTCACAAGCAAACATGGTCTACATTAAAGACCCACTCTTACTAGGTTCCCTGAGGTTGTGTCATAAATTATTTTTTAGGCAATTTATATCAAGCACTGACACCAGTCAGTTCATTTTTGATTTAGAGATTCTGTTCAACATTAAAGCAATATCCAGTTTCAGTTTTTAAATTATGGCTTTGCGACTCCAGATATAAGATGGAGAATACCTCATATACTATGACTTGAAAAACAAAATCTATGTTAATCTTGTGTTCTGTCCATGTATCTTGAGAAAAAATTTCTGAGTTTGATCTCTTCTGTTACAGTATCAAGTGAAGATAAGTCAGAAAAGCAGAAGGGAATCTTTTGTGGCAGAAAATGGTAATAAGAGCTTTGAGTAATATTTTAATACAGTTATGTAACTATTCAAAAGTTTAAAAATATATTGTTACCCAATGATTTTTATAGGAAAAAGAATTCCTCCTTATTTGCACTTAGAACAATGCCTATCATGTAGGAAGTGCTCATATTTGAATTTTAAATAATTTATTTAAATCAAATCCACCCTGATTAGTAATTTTTCCAAATTAATGTTCCTCAAACCTCACTTCATATTAGAATCATCTGGAGGACTCTTTAATATGGACCCCAACCAACAACAATTTAATCTGAATTTCTTAGGAAGGGAGCTGTGCCTCCATTTTCTTGAAGTTCTCAGAGTGATCCTAATTTGTAGTCAGGGTTAATGATTACTGCTCTAAATTAGTTCAAGGAAATCCTCTTATCTCTCCTGCACTAACTTTTTAAATTAGTGTCATAACCCAGTTAAGTTTTGATATTCTAATAAATATGCTCTTCTGATAACTAGTATTTATTTCATCTTAAGTACCATCAACCTTGTTTATGTGAGATTGATTATTTTCTTTAAACTCATAGTAGAATTTTATTCAAGCTGTTCAAGTGAAAAAAGGTAATAGATTTTCCCCCATCTTTGGAACTGCCTTTTTTGGGGAAATGGATGGTAGGGATATTTTAACCCAGCTTACTACCTACAGTTCAGAGTTGTGAGCATCTGAATGTTGGGAAAGAAAGCATATCACAGGTTTGTGTGCTGGTAAAGGGATGTAGTTTTAGGTCTCACTGTTTACAAAAGAATCTATTCCCTAGGAGTTCTGGGAAAGCTTTGACAATCCCCAAGGGGCAATTATGTTACTTTTTCACTACTTCTCAGAAGGAGAATTAAGTTTTTCTCCTATTGCTCCTATATGTATTTCCTTATTAACATTCATATTTGGGAATTTTATCTTGTAATTATCTCAGTAAGTAATTTCATGAAGCTAATGACTCAGAGGATAAAACAATTATGTTTGCAATTTTGTGTTTACTTTTATGTAAATATTTAGTATGTGAATTACACAATTCTAATAAAACCTCATGCCTTTTCATTACATCTATTTTGAGCTCTCAACTTCATGTTACCGAATACTAATTTGAAGATCTTTAATGAAAACTTTTATGAAAATATATAGATTTGTATGTCAGTTTCTACTTCAGAAATCCATATATTTGTCATATTTATTTTTTTAAAAGCCTAATTGTTTGCATGACTAAATGGTATTTAAAAATAACCCCCCCAAAATACCTGGTACCTTTGTTCAAAATTTTGTCTGTTGGGAGCTGTCAGCCATCCATGTTAAGGGTTTATAAGAAAATAGTTTAAAATTTTATGCATTTTTATTATTGTCATTTCTGTGTGTACCATATTTCTAAATAGTCGGTATAAAATTGATACTTTTTAAAACCTTCACCTGAATTGCCTTTTAGTGTTCAAATGAAAAGTAAAATAGTGTGTCAAGAGATTTCTGCCTCCTTAAAGACAGAAGAGCTGGTGTGTAGTTTTATTAGCTATGATCTGAGAAAGGCATGTGTTAAATTAGTTCCAACAGTGATACATTTTCAATCCTTAGTGACAGAAACTAAAAAAAAATGAGACAATTAAATTCAAACGTGGGATTTTATATACATAAGTAGAGGTCAGTATTGTGAAATAATTAGGAGTCCAAGTTATGGATCTGCCAGTATTCAAATCCTGGTTCCACCCTTACTAGTGTAGCTTATGGGAATTGTTCAACCTATAATTCCTTGTGTATACACACACACACACAAATTATATATATTGTATATATAATGTGTATTGTATATATACACACACATACACACTCTATGTATATGGATACATACATACATATATGTGTGTGTGTGTGTATGTGTATATATCCTATTGTATAAACTGGCAGGTATCTTTGTAACTATAAATAGTGCATTTTCAACCACGTGCATTGTAAATAGCCTTTACCAAACATGTTTGACAAGGACCTTAGTTAACATCACTTAGTAAATTGTGATAAACAAAAAGCCATGATTTATTTGATGTAATTGGCCTTATTGTTTTCCATGTGGCACCAAGAACGAAACAATTTGCAGCTATAACCAAGCCATAGTATTGATCTATCCATTCAGTGTTGTCTTTATTTTATTTGATTGTGGTTTGGTAATATTTCATTGTCAGATTGGAAAACATAAAATAAAATGATTTTCATCTTTCTGAAGACTGACCTTATTAGTGGGCAGCTTTCCTAACAAGTGATTATTAACTTTTATCAGGTGTTAACATCTATTTCAGAACCATGGTATTATGTTTACATGTCAGAAGTTTTAACTCTATTACATTTCTAAATTGACTTGTTTAAATAAATTCAAATGGAAAATACATATATTTATAGTAAATATATTAATATACTTAAATTGCTTAAAATAGTTCTTGCTATAAATGATAGTTGTTAACTATTAATGTAATCATAGGGCTTTGGTATGTAAATAATAGATGTTAATTGTTAATGTAATCATAAGGCTTAGGGTTGCATTTGATTGGTTTTATATATGTGTTAGCAGAGATAATGTCAGTGATGGTCATATAGCAGACAAATTATATTTAATATTAATGCTTGTTCCTTAGCCATCTAAACCAATTGGTATACAGATAAAATAATATAAATCTATTTATTAAATACTAAATTTATAAATTAAATTAAATAAATTTTTTAAATGCAGAAATGAGAACTCAGACACCTTAAAATTATAGTACTTTGTTCTTTTGCTGTTCATTGCCATCAGGGAGGTAGCATAAGATAAAATATTAATGCCTAAAAGTCTCTGAAGACTTGATCTCAGGTAAATTCATGTCCTTTGGAGTCTACTTTCTTCATGACTAACATTTCTGTGACTATATGGATGGATAGCATATTTCCCATCAAGTAGTATTTTTATTCTATAAGAACCTGATAACTTCAATTTTTACCTTAAGTAAAATACTCCTCACCAAACCATTCTAGTTTGCCCTTTGTTACTGATTTTCGTGGTTAAAACTCGGTCTTCTTTACTCCTTCCTTTCCCCATTGCTTTAGTTTCTGATATTAGGAAAGTCATCTGATTAATACTAAACTAGAAATGATAGGTAGTGGATCTTATTAGTCATTCCAACAGTTAATTCAAGTGCACCTCTTTCTTTGTAAGTTGCAGGCAGTATAGCGGGAGTTATTTGAGGGATGTAGAGTTTCCACCATTCTGCCTATCTAAGCAAAGAATTGAGAGAGACTACAAAAAGGCTTTGTAACTGCAAGGCCACTTTTGACTAGAGTCCTGTTTTTGATGGGCACTGGCAGGCCAGGTAACTGCCTTTGAGGAGTGGAATCAGAGTAATCAAACTGTCAGCAGAATTAGACTTATGCCCAATAGTGATATTTGTAAAATTAATTCCTGGGCCGGGAATATCCAGATGTTGGTTGATTTACAATGGGGTTACATACCAATAAACCCATTGTAAGTTGAAAATACTGTAAGTTGAAAATGCATTTAATACATCTAACGTACTGATCCTGGAATCAAGTCCCACAATCGGGCTCTCTCAGTGGGGAGTCTGCTTCTCTTCTCTCCCTCCTCCCACTTGTCCTCTCAATCTCTCTCTCTCTGTCAAGTAAATAAAATCTTTAAAACATTAAAGGACTAATATATAGCAGTAGTTAAAATGAAGGTAAAATAAGTAAAAAAATTTTTTTTTTTAAAGATTTTTATTTATTTATTTGACAGAGATCACAAGTAGGCAGAGAGGCAGGCAGAGAGAGAGGAAGGGAAGCAGGCTCCCTGCCAAGCAGAGAGCCCGATGCAGGGCTCGATCCCAGGACCCCGGGATCATGACCTGAGCCGAAGGCAGCGGCTTTAACCCACTGAGCCACCCAGGCGCCCCAAAATAAGTAAAATTTAACATAAAAGCTCTTAGAGTTCTATTTTTTATGTTTTAGTTACGTTAGGTTTTATAAAATATTTATTTACATTGAATTTTAAATACTAGGTCCAAAAAATAGTCTATGAAACACTTGTATAATAGAAAAGTCAAAGAAGTTCAAAAAGTCTTAAGCAATCTGGGGTATCAATTTTAATACATGAAAAAACAGAATTCATGCCAAAAGAAAAGGGAAAATGAATGATGAATACTAGTAAAAGGAATAATAGAATAAGATGCCCATCATTTTTTTAAAAGATTTTATTTATTTAACAGTATAAGCAGGGGGAGCAGCAGAGGGAGAGAGAGAAACAGGTTCCCCCATGAGCAAGAAACCCAATGTGGGGCTCCATCCTAAGACCCTGGGATCATGACCTAAGCTGAAGGCAGATGCTTTACCAACTGAGCCACCCAGGTGCCCCAGAAGAGATGTCCACAATAAACACATGTCAAAGATAAAACCTAAAAATAAGCAAATGCTTTTCAGCAATTAAAATTGTACCTTTGAGCAAAAAGAATCCATACACAAAAGAGTACACTATATATGATTTCACTTATATGAACTCCCAGAACAGATTTATCTATCATGGGTATCTTTGCAGGAACAAAGGAAACCAAGGGAACTTTTTAGGATGATAAAAATATTCATGGCCCAGTAATTCCACTCTGAGGTGTGTTGATAAAAGAAGTACATCTACAGGTGCACTAAAAGATAGAAGAATGTTCTTAGGGTTAATTGTGTAAGTCCCAACCTTGAAGTAATCAAAATAATCATGAAATTGGGACTCCTGGGTGCTAAGCCTCTGCTTTTGGCTTAGGTCATGATCCCATGGTCCTGGGATTGAGCCCCTCATCGGGCTCCCTGCTCAGTGGAGAGTCTGCTTCTCCTTCTCCTTCTGCCTGTCCCCCCGGCTTGTGCTCTCTTTCTTTCAAATAAATAAAATCTTTAAAAAAAACTTCAAAAATACTCATGAAAAACAGATATTTGTTATAGTCATACGATGAAATGTTATGAATATATAATGAATATGCATGAGCCACTACTACATGAAGAAACATGGATGGATCTCACAAATATAATGGCTAAAGTCAAACGCAAAAGATATAACTGTTAAAATTCTATTAATATGAAGCTCAAAAACTAGCAGGATGAATTTGGGCTATTATAAGTCAGGACAGTGGTTACCCTAGGAAAGGAAATAGGACGTTTATTGGAAAGGAATGTGAGAGTAGGCATCTTTGTTCTGGTATTGTTCCCTCTCTTTATCTGGGTTATATTTGCACAGATAGTTTCAATTTTTGGCAATTCAGGATATATGCCTTTTTCCAGATGTATATAATAAACTTCAAAAAAGTATAATATTAAAAGATGTATTTACAGAAATGGAAAAAATAGAATAAAAATTTATGCAGCCCAGGGGCATTAGGTGAAAGAATTCTACAATCACAATTTGGTGATAACTATCAAATACAAAGAATGACTGAAGAATGTTCAATAGCATATTTTTAAAACAACTTTATTGAGATATAATTGACATAAGGAACTGCTCATATTTAAAGTGTACAGTTTGTTAAATTTTGACACATATATACACCTGTGAAACCATCACTATAATCATAACATATACACTTATCAAAGTTTCCTCATACCCTTTGTAATCCCTCCAGTCCCACCACTCCTTTCCAGCCCTGTCCCTAAAACCATTGATGTGCTTTCTGCTTCTATAGATCATTTACCTTTTCTCCAGTTTTATATAATGGCATCATTACATTATTTGTCTGGCTTTTCACTCTGCAACATACTAAATGTTTGTGCCTACCCCCCATTCATGAAATGCTGAAGTCCTAACCCTTAATAGGATATTCAGAGGTGGAGCCCTTGGAGGTGGTTAGGTTTAGATAAGATTGTAACAGTGGGGCTCCCAGGATTAGTGTTTTTGTAAGAAGAGGAAGAGAGATGAGATTTCTCTCTCTCCCCTACCATATAAAATGGCCATCTGCATGCCAGAGTTAGTTCTCACTGAGAGTACCTCTGGCATTTCATTCTTGGACTTCTTAGCCTCCATAACTATCAGAAATGTCTATTGTTTAAGCCACCCGTCTGTGGCATTTAGTTATAGCACACCAAACTGAGACACACTCAGAATAATTAGTTTCATTCATCAAGAGTTTATTACCAAGTAGTATTACATTATATGGATATACTATGGTCTTTATCCATTGTTTGGTTGATGGACATACAAATGCAATTTTTTATCTGGTCCAGTGATATTTTTTTCTCCTGTAGGCATTATGTATTTTTCAAATACAAATCAATAAAAATGTTTTAATTCTATTTGTAATGCACATTTTCTGACTGTCTATATATTCAGTTTACTCCACTTTTACTAATGGTCATTTGGGGATTTAGTCTTTCCTCATAATTAGCTCATTTGTTTTTGGAGGTGTGGAGAACAGAGCATAAGGCTCAGACCAGCTGTTAATCACTTGATATTAATCCATCTACTGTGATTCATTTAGGAATGAGAATAACCAAATCAAAGCCAATGAAATGACCCATGATTTTGCTAACACTTTATTGACTTAAAATGAAAAAGAATGTAAGTTTAACACTGTGGCAACCATTTTCTCACCAGAAGGAGAGAGCCTGTGTAAAAAAGAGCCAGGATAGAGTAGCAGGTCAGAGAGGCCAAAAATTAGGGCACAGTAGGTATTATTCTAATTAAAGACCTGGTCAAGCTACATCTGGAAAGACAATAAAGTAAAGGGGAATCAGCTTGAGCCAAATTTGAATGGTTGTGCCAATTTCTGAAAGGAACTATACTTTGTATGTAGTCTGGCCAAGCTCATGAAGGGCAGTGTCAGTCTTTTAAATCCCTGACTTGAAAACAGTTTTGATTAAGTGTAAGCAAAATAACTGGTTAAATTGTGTGTGTGTTGTACTGAAAAAAGGCAACGAGTAAGGGAATTTGTTGTGAAAAATTCAGCTCATAGAGCCTTCAGTAAGGTCAAATAAGAATAAAAAGGTTTTAAGTTGGATCTGTTCCATCTGAAAACAAATCAGAGAATATTGTTTTGTATAAGGGTTCTTCACCTGCAGTCTGAAATCTGAGATAGCTACAAATATAATAACAGGGTTGGAAAAGCCAAGTTTTTTGCCCCAGGCCACCATTGACTCAAGCAAAATCAGAGGTGTGAGATTTAGCAAGAATGTTGATAAAAGATTCTAGTATCTCAGGCCTCTCCCACATACTTCCATTTAAGCAGTCATTGTCCAAGAAGGGGATGAATTACTACCATTGAGAATATGCAGTCCAGGGGCACAGATACAAAAAACAAACAAACAAACAAACTAAAAAAGACAAAACCATTCAGCTCCGGACTAAAGTGATTGACAGTGCACTGTGTCTGTATTAATGTCCTAGGACTGTAATAAGAAAGTACCACAAACCTGGATGGCTTAAAACAAATTAATTGTCTCATAATTCTGGAGGCTTGAAGTCTAAATAATCAGGCTATTAACAGTGTTGGTTCCTTCTGATAGCACTCAAAAGAGAATGTATTCCATGACTTTATAGCTTCTGGCAGTTGTCAATAATTCTTTTTATGTTCTTTGGCTTGTAAATGTATCATTTTAATCTGCCTTTATTCATACAGCATTCTCTGTGTGTGTCTCTTCTCACCTCTTATAAGGAGACCAGTAATACTGGATTTAAGGCCCACTCTACTCTCTCATGACCTCATCTTAACTAATTATATCTGCAATGGCCCTAATTGCAAATAAGACCACATTCTGAGATACTGGGAGTTAGGACTTCAACATATTTTTTATGAGGACATAATTAAAGCCAAATAGTAGCCATAGTCAATTTCTAGAAGACAGGGAATTCAAGGGTGATTGTCAGATTTAAAAACAAATTCTTCGGGGCGCCTGGGTGGCTCAGTGGGTTAAGCCGCTGCCTTCGGCTCGGGTCATGATCTCAGGGTCCTGGGATCGAGTCCCACATCAGGCTCTCTGCTCGGCGGGAAGCCTGCTTCCCTCTCTCTCTCTCTCTCTGCCTTCCTCCGTCTACTTGTGATCTCTCTCTGTCAAATAAATAAAATCTTTAAAAAAAAAACAAATTCTTCATATCTCTCTTTGTTTACAACCTGATGATGCAGAGCAAATGAAAATAGATTAAAAGTATACCAAAAGTTTAAATAAATTTTACTATTTGTGAAATCTCATTCTATACAAACAAGAGGCTCAAAGCTGAGAATAATCATCAGGCTCCGGAACTTGAGGTTAAACAAAGTATACTGATAAAGAATTACATTATTCACCTTAGTTAGGGTCATGGAAAACACTTGTGTTTACTTAGTCAATTGAATTATCAAAGCAGACCTACTAAAATCATGCACCTTACCTTACATCAAACTTTACTAATAATTCAAAGCATATGAACAAATACCAGTTACAAGCAAAATCCATAAATCTCAGATTTTCCTATAATAAGAATAGATGGATCAGAAATACCCTGTTTTGTAGATAGGGAATCCTATGTGCAAGAAGAAAGAAGTCATTCTTTCCCCATTATCCCCACCAGGAAAAAAGTGGTTTATTAACTTGTCATTAATCATTCCCTTCTCAACAAGGAAAGAAAGATCTTTGTGGAGAGCGGAGTTAGAACAACCAGACTTGTTGACCAAGAAGCAACATTTCACTTCTAGATTGAGGTCTTTGCCTTCTCTGTCACACAAGATATGATGAGTTACATACTAGCAACTACTATATGTTGTATTTCTTCCACAATGGCAGGTTAGCAAGGTTAGCAAAGAAATGTGTATTGGATGTTTTGATATTTATTAAACTTACTACTTATTTAGCATTAGTTCTCTGGGCCAAGAGGAGTTAGCTAGCGATGGGTCTGACTGAGAAGACTGTGCACTGAGCAGATATTTTGGACTTAACAGCATCATTTGTAGCCAAATTCAGGAATTTGTATGTGACATAATCAGAATTAGTAAAGTGCTGGAACTTCCCAGAATCTCTCTTTCTCTCTTTTTTTTCCCATTGGATTTGGGGAATAATTCATGTCTGGAGATAGAACAGCCGCTTCAAAGAGAAGTCATGAAATCTGATAGTAGAGGAGCATGATAAAAAAACAGAATCAAACAGAATCTAGGTCCAACTGACATTGTAGTAGAAGCCAAAAAATGGATTTTTAAAAGTTTTTATTGAAGTATAGTTGACACACAATGCAGCATTAATATCAAGTGTACAACATAGTGCTTCAACAAGTCTATATACTGTGCTCATCACCAGCGTAGGCACCATGTGTCACTATACAATACTATTACAGTACAATTGACTACATTTCCTATGCTGTACCTTTTTTTTTTTTTTTTAAGATTTTATTCATCTATTTGACAGAGAGAGATCACAAGCAGGCAGAGAGGCAGGCAGAGAGAGAGGAGGAAGCAGGCTCCCCGCCAAGCAGAGAGCCCGATGCGGGGCTCGATCCCAGGACCCTGAGATCATGACCCGAGCCGAAGGCAGCGGCTTAACCCACTGAGCCACCCAGGCGCCCTATGCTGTACCTTTTAACCCTGTGACTTACTCTGGAGATACTGGAAACCAGTATCTCCCACTCCCCTTTACCTAACATCAAATAATTGATTTTTTTAGATACATGAAGCACTTACTTTCCTTTTATTCTTAAACCTTTTTGGATTTAGTTTCCTGTCACATGAAATTAAATAAAACCCACTGACACATAATTTGTCTATCTTTATGTTCAATTAGCCAGCATATAGTGCATCATTTGCTTTTGATGTAGTGTTCAATGATTTATTACTTGCGTATAACACGATGCATAATTTTTAAGCATTTAAACTTTCAATGCTTTGTAATCCAAGAAAAACTTTTTTAAAGCAACATACTGTTTTCCTCAAGTCAGTCTGACATTAATGAAAGACAGATTGGGACTGATAAAATTGCACAACAGGAGGGAATATCGGGATTTTTTTTTTTTTCACATTTTCTGGGTTTTGTACCCTCTTTCAAAAAAATCTGCAAGAAATAAAATAAGCCTAATTAATGTGCTTTTAAAAACCCTACATGATGCTTCTGGCTTAGCTCCTACCTCTCTGGTCCTCAACCATTTCACTCCATTTGAATCAGCCTCCTTGCTGAGCTCCCACGTAAGGGCCTTCATGCATCCCATTCTCTTCCTAGAACACTCTTCTTTCAGGTAACCCTATGGGTTCGTAAACTCATTTAGATTACTTCTCAAAATTGAACCCCAAATAAGGGTAAAGAGCTGGGAAGGAGGTAATGATTGGTTATAGGTCAGAACATTTATAATAAATGGCAAATCAATAATTAAGAGAGAATTGTTGAAAATTTAAAAAGGAACTAAATTAACTACCATGGAGACCATGTCTTCAAGTCCATTGTTTAGGGTACTGCCATCCTAGAATGGATAATACCTAGTGTCAGCAACATACAAGGGTAGTTGAGGTAGGTTGTGGGGATCTCAGGGAGTGGCCTAAGGGTATGAGTCCATAAAATGTGTTCTTTTAATTGTTATCTCCTGTGTGTGGTGCTCTCTTCCTTTTGATATGTTTTCTTTTGATAATTATTTCTTTTCCCTTAGTTAACTCCCTTTGTAGATGGTTTGTATATGGAATCACATCTAAGCACTCCTCTGAAGGCCTTTGAAAATCTCGAATAGTAGATTGTAGCCAAGAGGTAGCTCAGAGGACGGAGTCTGTGAGGTAGACAACATTTTACTTGTTACCTTCATGCGTAGTTGGACTAATGAGGCATGGAAATGTAGCCTGAATTTCCATGCAGGGGCAAGTAGGAAAGGAGCAGGCAGTCTCTGTTCAGATCTTCAAGCAGAAAAAGGCAATTCATACATAGTACAGGGCTAGGACGTGGGATGGGCAACAGAGGTAATCCCTCACATGCAGACATATTACAAGGATAGATTTTTTTTTTTTCCTTTTGTAATCACCACTGCTCCTGGTATGAATTGGATCAAAGATGTACAGGAGTACGAGAGAACTTTAAATTAACTCAACAAGAAGGAACTCAGGTAAATTTGAGGGAACTTGACAAGTTTGCCAAATTCAAGGTTTGGTGAGAATAGAGAAGTTGAGTCAATCAAGCCACACTTGTTGAATGGAGGAATATTTAGTCGTTCATCTGCAGAGCCTGATATATTTTCCAGTCACAGAAGCCCTAGAATACAGGATGACTGTGCTGTTGCTAACATGAAGAACTGTGCTACTAGTGGGCACCAGGATGGTTCAGCTGGTTAAGCATCTGCCTTCGGCTCAGGTCCTGGTCCCAGGGTCCTGAGCTCGAGTCCTGTGTTAGGCTTCCCTGCTTAGTGGGGAGTCTGCTTCTCCCTTCTGCTCTACCCTTCCAACCCCCACTTGTGCTGTCTCTTTCTGTCTCAAATAAAAAAATCTTTAAAAAAAGACTATACTACCAGTATTTCCTAGTATCTTTGTAAACACCATCATTGGAGGCACGTGAGCATTTGTGCATGTGAGCATACATGAGACCCTAAACAGCCTGATGACTACTAGTATTGAAAATGTATTCAGGGGCACCTGGGTTGCTCAATCAGTTAAGCATCTGCCTTTGGCTCAGGTCATGATCCCAGGTCCCTGAGTTGGGCTCCCTGTTCTGGAGAGCCTGCTTCTCCCTTTCCTCCCTGCTCGTGCTCTCACTTTCTCTCAAATAAATAAACAAAATCTTTTAAAAGAATGTATTCAGTAACAAGCAATTTATAATGGGCAAGTGATCCTTTAAGTTTATATACTTCAGAAACCTGGGTGATCAGATGGAATTTAAATAATTCATTTGTTTCTACCTATAATCTCGTATTTTTTATTCAGGAAGTTATATTATAAATGTATTTAAATTAAGAAAATATTTATTTACATACTAATAATTGCTATTTATTGCCAGAAATTATTCTTGGAGCCTAAGTACATCTTCTCATTTGATCCTCACATCTAAAGGGATAAAATTGTAATTTCCATTTTAAAAATGATAAAATTGAGTTTTAGAGAAGTTAGATAAAATAACCAAGGAAACGCTTAATGGTAAATTTGGGATTTGAACTCAGATGTATCTGACTTTGGAATCTGTTCTTTGAATCTGACTTGGAACACTAGGGTGTTCTTCATTACATGTTGCCAGTTTATTCATGAGCATTCATTTTTTTTAAACAAGTATTTATTTGCCTAATAATAATAGCTATCACATACTGAGCACCAACTACATGCTTGGTATTGTGGGAAGATAATGTTCTTGTCAGCTTTACTTAATAGTGTAAAAACAGATATGTCAATGATAATTGTAATAATATCTGAAAGAGTACATATATTTACACAGTTAATCCCAGCAGGCTCGGGCTTTGAGTGGCATGAGGATTGAGGCTTACCAAGGAAGAGCAGATTCAAGTAACTCATTACATTTTTATTCTTTCACGTGTCCATTGGATGGAATGACAGGTAGCAAGGCATATATTTTTACACTATTTCTCTCTCTTTCCTCAAGCATGCAATTTAATTCAAGTAGTTTCAGTGTGACTAGAATTCCAGTGTACTATAAACATGCAACAGTAAGTGCTAAATGTATCCCTCTGCAATGAAGACTCACTTTTTAACACAGTGCCCACAGCACTCTTGTATGATGGAGTGGGAACCGCTCTTTATACACTATGTCATTTAATCCTCAGGACATCCCTATTATGGAAGTAGGCATTTGTTCCATTTTATAGGTGAGGGACACAGGGTGCAGAGAACTGGCACTTGCCCAAATGTGCATCCATACAGTGAACCATTTTTATTAAAGTAGCAGGTTAGAAATAAGAAGTTTATGAATCAGCTGAGTGACTTTTCTAGTTATGAGTTCCCTGGTACAGTGATGGTGATAGGCTGAATGATGGCCTTCAAAAGATGTCCATATCCTAATCTTGGGAATCTTTAAATATGTTCGCTTATATGGCAAAGGGCTCTTACAAATGGATTAAATTAAGGATCTTCAGCTGGAAGTTTATCCTAGATTATCTGGGTGGATTCAATGTAATCAGAAGGGCCCTTACAAGAGGGAGACAGGAATGTCAGAAATAGAAAGGAGATTACCAATGGAAGCAAAGTTTGTGATGTGGATGTGCTGTGGATTGGGGAAAGGAACTGTGAGCCATCTCTGGGCAGATCAACCTCTGAAACACTTTGATAATGGGAATTTAAGAGTTGCAGGACTATATAAACTTTCTTTTTTTGCCTTTTCATTTCTTGATTCCTGTGTCTTGTGGCAGGGTCTATTTTCTTGGATAACATCCTAAAATGATGTTTTTCTTCATCAGCAAGTTCTATGTAAACTCATGTTGATAAAACATCTTTTAGTAGTTAGCTATTTCAACATAAATAATAAGATTGGATTATGGTTCATTTTAATGAGCCAGTAGATAAAATCACTTAAGCTCCAAGTTTGTTCTAGTGGCTGAATAAGCAATGTTTCTTGATGATTGCTGTAGTTAGGCTACTAGCTGATACTGATGAGCAATTTTAAGAATAAGAAATTTGGGAAGTTATTCGGCTGGGGTTTTTAAAAATAAGATGTCGTGTTAGGGCTTGTTAAAAGTTCCTCCATGACAAATTAAAAAATACACAATATTATCAACTGTGTCTTGGCAACTCATTTTCTTCTTTTATAAACAGTCAAAAAAGCAGCCCTGGTTTATTTAATTCCAAGAAAAGAAGACTTGGAACCATTTTGCCTGCTTAGTATCAAAACCCATCTGACCCAGAGAAGAGCCAGGAGGAATTTCACAGAACACAAACTCTGGCCGCAAATAAAATAGAATTTTTTTAAAAGCCCTAATGCAAATTTTTATAAGGTTCATTTTTTTCCCTATTATTTCTCTCCTTAGTGCTCCTTCTCCGATTTCTTTTTTTTCCTACTACCCTTTAGAGATTTCCAGGAATTAATCCTTTGTACTTCGCTCCTTTCCCTTAACATTTATCTCTCTCAGAAGGTACTCCATTCTCATGTTATGAATTTCCAATTTTGCATGGATTGATTGCAAAATATTTAAGTCCCAAACTGTTGGTGATTGCATGTAGATCAATTGGGCTCATAGCAAATGCTAAACTGTTTTTGTCTTTCTTTCCAGAAAATGGTACCTCTCAAAAATATATACATGCACTCATGCTCCATCATATCATTACCTACATATCTCTCATGTGGGTGTTTTACCAGGACCTCCAGACTTCATAAATTGATCAAGCTCAGGTCACTTCTTAAACTACTCACCAGGCCTGCCTTACCTTTTCTTCATTTCACTTCAGCTATTCTTTTAGGGCCCTGAAGAATTGGGCCACTTGGCAGGTAAATTTTGAGTAGTAATCAGTAACATGAGAAGATAACGAGAATTGTGATTTTAGAAGATAGCTCTAGGTATAGTGTAGACATTGGGTTGGAACATAACCTAAAAGGTGAGTGTGATTCTTCAGTGAAGTTAGGAAAGAAGGAGGAGAGGAAAATGCGGGTCATAGAATGTGATAATGACTTTCTATGTTATCTTTTCCAGAGAACAATCATATTTAAAATGGCCCAAAAATGAAGAAAAGGAAAGAGGAAGAAAGGAAAATACTTAACACTGGAATGCATGCAACTTGGTGTGTGGTATTCAATACATACTTTCTGGTTAGATTAATGGCTGACAGGTCTGATTAATGGTGAAAATTTAAGTCATCTTGAAGGGCTGGTAGGGGACATATTTTTTCCACTGAAACTGGTTTTCTCAGCACATCTCCATTTACATTGTCCACCTGGCAACCAGAATTATTTCTGGATATGGCTGCCCATCTCTTATCTTCCCTGATTAATCACATTTTAATCCTATCAGTCTTCTCTGTCATTTTAATATTGTGTGCTCTTGATAATTGTCATGTAGTAATTCTACATGGTTTCACTTATGTTTACCTAGAGTCCTAGGGAGTATTTAGACTCCTTAATGTCAGAGACCAGATTTTCTGAAATACCTCACAGTAGTTAACAGAGCACTCTGTACAGTAGAGATCTAAATATGCTTGGTGCCTTATTCTGGAGTACTAATTAAATATGTTCACAAATATCATGTTTAGAAAATATCAGAGTATTCTATGTTAAAGGAATTTCATTTTGAGTATGGTAAGTTGTTTTGTTTTTTATCTATTCTGTTTTCATATCTAAATCATAACATTTCTCATGTTAGAGAAAAATTACCTTTATTTTCCAGGAAACCAGCATTTCCAGAAAATGAATCATTTATTCCTTTGTTTCCATTATCCCATTTCTCTCACGATGTAAATTTCCAGTTGTCGAAGTATTTTTTTCTATTCCTGCTTGTGAATCTTTATATTTGGTTGTATTCATATACAAAAGTCCTAAAATTGAAATATATTTAGTACACATCCCCAAACAGCTTTATAAGTCACTTCTTAAAGCCTTAATAAGAATGTTTGATCATCTGGGATTTATCTATAACTAGTATAGATTCTGAAACCTAGAAAAAATTATTTGGCAGCTCCTTTGTGGAAGAGATATTGTGTATTATTTTAAAAATTTACATAAGATTAATTCTTTGATATTATAAAGCATTTTTAATATTTTCCAGTTTTACTGAGATTTAATTGAGATGTGTCATTGTATTAGTTCAGGGTATATAACATGCTAATTTGATATAAGTATATATTGTGAAAGATTACCACAGTAAGTTTAGTTAACATCCATCATTTGATATTGTTACAAAGTTTTTTTTTCCTGTGATGAGAATTTTTAAGATCTACTTTCTTAGCAATTTCAGATAAACAGTACAGTATTTTTAACTACAGTCAACATGCTGTAGATTACATTCCCAGAATTTGCTTGTCTTATAACTGGAAGTTTCTTTTTTAATTTTAGAATTTATTTGTCATGAAGATAGCTGTTTGCCTTGTAAGTAAAAATTTGGTGTGTAGTTATTGAATCTTAGAGTTGTCATATGAAATATTGAAAAAATTTAATTACTTATCCTCTCTATGATAGAAAACATTTTCATCAAGGTAATTTTTATTTTAACACAGTTGAAATGCTAAAGAAGTACTTAGATTGCAAAATTTATTGAAGTTTGTATTAGTTTTCTATGGCTGCCATAACAAATCACCACCAACTTAGTATCAAAAAACAACAAATTTATTATCTTATAGTTCTCTGAATCAGAAGTCAGACACATAATCTCACTGGGCTAAAATCAAGATATTAGCCTGGACTCTGTTCCTTTCTGAAAGTAATAGAGAAGAATTTGTTTCTTTGCCTTTTCCATATTTTAGAGGTCACCTACATTCTTTGTCTCGTGCTCCTAGCCCTCCTCTCCAAAGCCAGCAATAGGCAAAGTCCTTCTTATGCTACATCTCACTGATCATTTCTCTGTTATATTTCTTTCTCTGATGACAGTCAGGAAAGGTTTTCCACTGTGAAGGACTAGTGTGATTAGATTGGACCCCAAACTCTAAAAGACACCAGCATGATTTCCACATATGAAAAATTTAAGATTATAACTTAGTGTACTAAAGTGCACTTAGTACCTCTACCTTCAGTCTGTATCAGACATCAAGAAGATAGTAAATTCAGCCTCAAACCAGATCCCTTTTCTTAAATGTTTAAAGGCTCTCTTATCTGTAACTACCTCTTAATCATTTTCTCCTTGTAAATAACAGAAGACAAAGTACATTATTAAAGATAATGAGGTGGAAAATCTAGAATAAACAAAAGATTGTTTCTCTATACCCAGAGGAAATTTTCAGGGTGTAAATGTGGTTATTAATTGAAGGTATTAAAAGAATAAAAATGTATGAATTCTTATTTATTTTAACCACATGGAAAATGGTGAGAATAAAATGTGTTTGTATGTGCATGCAGTATTATTTATTTAGGAAGAGTTTTATGCATATGCAGAGCTCCTCTCTTTTCCTCCCACTGAAATTTTTAGTATAAGTTATATGAAAAATTATTCCAACATTGATTCTGTTACCATGCTCAACTTAGAATGGGGAAGAAAAACTTTAAGCAAGAGAATTACTTTAGTAACTCCATGATGGTATCAATGGAGAGACAGAGAGACAGAGATGGAGAGAGAGAAGGAAATAAATATATTATTATATACTAATAATTAATAATCAACAATATGTTTATTGTATAGTATATAATTATATTACATATAATATGACAAATATAAAATTAATTAATAATTAATTAATAGCATTGATTATATATTAATATATATTAGAGGCTGATTTAAGGGCTATTTGGCTTGAAAAATTATTGAAACAGATTTTAACATTTATAATTTTCCTTTTGCTGTTCAAGTTTCAGATTTAGAACTTAAACGTATTCGATTTTAATGAAAGACCAGCACATGCATTGTTCCCAGGTTTTCTCTGCTGGATTTGAGATCCTTGAGCATCTCAAGCAAATGCCAAATCATGATACCATGTATTTGATCCCTGGTCATTGTCTCTAGTAGAAGTTTGCCTGTGGTTCTGAAGATAGACTTATGCTAAGCCCAAAGAAGACCAAAGGGGAAGAGAGAATAGAGTCTGGAAGAAACCAGGTGAAGTGTCAGTTCATAACATCAACACTTTGTGACACTCAGAAGTTTAGCCCAACTGTAAATTTTACTCTTGTTTCTCCTGGCATAGATCTAACCCGTTCAACATCCATAGGGGAGCTCAGTGGATAACTCGGAGCAACCACCACTAGCAGAAAATATCGCTACAATGTGGAAGGCAGGTACAGTAGAATAGGAGTAGGTGACTTCAAAGATGAAACTTTAGATTCTGGTCCTTTTTTCTGTTTCTGGCTTCATCCCTCTTCTGCCAGAGCCTCTTCAAATTGCTCACTCATATTATATACCATAAAATACACTCATATGCTGTAGGATATATTTACTATGTGTACTATACACATCCTATATAAAAATGATAAAAATAATGGTGTTGTAAAACGTAGAACTCTTCGGGAATACAAAATATTGTGATGGGTAGCCAACATTAGAAACTACCATAGAGCACCACGTTTTTGTGAGGTATTAGATTAAGCACTTAATATTACCCACTTCAGTCTTCACGAAAACCTTGTCTTAGGCACTAGTTGTCCTTGCTTTACAAAGGAGGAAGACAAGACAACTTTTTCTAAGTCACACAGCTAATAGGTGGCAGAGTCCAAATTGAATCCATGTTTACTTAACTCAAATCTTTTCTTTTACACATTAATCAGTGTGGTACCATTTAATAATTAAACTCTCCATACCCATATTATTCCAAGTTTCATTTCCAGGTCAGCTGGAACACTTCCTAGTTCTACTTTCCTTTGTCACTGTAGTCTTTCCAGTTTACTCTTTAGTCTACACTGAAATTTTAGTTCAAAATCATTTGATGTGGGCAAAACTTCTAGGTTTTTGGTTTTTTTTTTTCTGAGAAAGAGGAAAACTTAGTTAAATATTATAGATGAATCCATGCTTCCCCCTTTTAAAAAAAAATATATAAATGAATAGCAGTGTATAAAATATAAGGGGGAAAATGGATGGGAGATGATAGTATATAAAAGATGTAAACACATTTTTGAAGAGGGAAAACTGATGGATGAATAGGTAACTGATTTAAGCAAAGAAGAAAAAGTAGATATTTAAGTTTTGTAGAGAGAAATGTCAATGACACAAGAGGGTAAGTGTCATAGAACTAAAAGTCTCGAGACTTTGAGGCAATAGGTAACCAGGAAGGCAGAAAGATTGTTTGAAAATCTGTTTAAGAAGCAGTTAGGCAGGGCCACCTGGGTGGCACAGTCAGTTAGGCATCTGACTCTTGATTTCAGCTCAGACCATGATCTTAGGGTCTTAAGATCAAGCCCTGCATTGGGCTTCATGCTGAGCATGGAGCCCACTTAAGATTCTTTCTCTCCCTCTCCCTCTCACCCCACTACCCCCCTCAAAAAAAAAAAAAAAAGGCCGCTAGCCATCTTAATTCTATCCTTGCCTTTTGCTTGTATCTACCTTCCTACATTCTGGTAGTATAAAAGAAATTTGTTCTCTGGAGAAATTGAGTCATACTGGCACTAGACTTAGAGACAGACACTGAAGACTTGATTAATTGAAAATATACAAGTGAACTAGGAGACCCCCGACCCTCTTCCCATGTTCAGCTGTGAGAGTACTGAGAGCTAAGTCTTTGCTGTCCATCAAGTGCATTCCTTAGTAAAACATTGGAGCAGTGCTTCCTGTAGAAACAAACCAGTCTAAAAGGAAAATTCTACAAATTCTATAATTTGGAGGTCCTAAAATAAGCATCTGTGTCCACAACTGCTCACCAGATAGTTTTCACCCCCCAATCTACACATCTCACCTCTGAACATGCAGTGTCCAGTCAGCATTTCAGTGCCCCATTCTTCAATATGAGTGAAGAGCCAAAAAGGAAGACGCATGGTTTTCCATGACCCTTTAGTGTATACATATCGTGTTCCTATATTTCAAAATGCGGTCATGCATAGCATTTATTTTATCAAAGTCTCAAAACAAAATACCATTAAGCATACCTGCTTCAGACTGAATCCCTGCCTGAAAGTTGATTATTGGTCTCATTCTCCACTATTCTTTAAAGAATTGCTTCCTGTACTTTCCTCCACTAACCACCACCCACTGTTAAGTTGACTCTTCTCCCCTTGGTGAGTATCATGAATGTTTATTACCTTAAATTTCAAACTATATATATTTATTTTCAGATTGTTATAGTTTAGTTATATAAAAACTAATTTTTGCTCAACCGATACGTTTTTCTGTGAAAATCTTTTGGGCATTTTGCATTTGTAAAGAAAAGCGTCAAAATGTTTTCCCTTTAAAATTAATGTAACTTTTTTAAACAACTTTTTAATTAGGAGCAGGGTTCTCAGAAATAAACTAAAACTGTTACTTGAGGGATAAGTGTATAATAAAGACATTTTCAGGTACCCAAGATCTTTCCTCTGAAAACAACAACAACAACAACAACAAACCCTTTTCAGGAGATTGCTATGCTCCAGAAAATAATGCGTATGAAAACAAATATGGGGGGCGCCTGGGTGGCTCAGTGGGTTAAGCCGCTGCCTTCGGCTCAGGTCATGATCTCAGGATCCTGGGATCGAGTCCCGCATCGGGCTCTCTGCTCAGTGGGGAGCCTGCTTCCCTCTCTCTCTCTCTGCCTGCCTCTCTGCCTACTTGTGATCTCTCTCTGTCAAATAAATAAATAAAATCTTAAAAAAAAAAAAAAAAAGAAAACAAATATGGTATTCAAAAAATAGTGTTGCAACCCAGGAATAGTGAAAGGAATTCCCAGATGACGTTGGGAAGAGAGTTCTAGATCACTGTGGGGGAGGCCAGGCTACCATCTGGTCCCAATTAAAAGCAACCTCCAATGCTGGTCTAATAGTGTAAGTAATGTTATTTAGAAAATGATGCCTATTGTCCTAGCCAGATTTTTGACAGCAGTCCCTAGATGACTTGATTTCTGGCTGGGTGTAGACCCATGAGGCTCTTCTGTGTCTTCTGATTCTCAAACCCTCGCCTCTGCCAGAGATCACTGTGCTTCTTCCCATAAGCCCTCCTATTCTCAACACTCATTCACATCATTGAAGTCTTGAAAGCAGCTTGGCAAAGTTAAGCACTAAAGCCCCTCTTTCTTGTCTCATAGAACATCAAGGAAGTATGGCCAAGCCCCAGTCTAGCACAAGAGCATAATAGAAGGTGAACTCTTCCTACATCTTAAATAAGATATTGGAGAACAGTCACACTATCTACCCATGTTACCTTCACTTTTCTAGATTACCTTTTCCTCTCTCTGAAAATAAAGTGAGAAGGGGGAGAGAAGGTGGTCAGACACTCACCTCATGCTTTTTTTTTTCCTTTCTGTCACTTCCAAGTCTCCCCTGGGACCAGAAAATGGGCTTTTTGTTTGTTTTTCTTTCCGTGCATCATATCTCCCTTCTGCCATTGAGCAGAAGCAAGCTTGGGCACTTTTCTGTCATAGATTAAAAAGTATCTCAGTTGTGAGATGGGTCCTTCGAACCCTTGATATTTGAATGGAGGAAATGAAATAATCTGAACAGTTTTCTGTCTGTAGCCTTGCTTCTTGGTTACTGTGGAACTCTATTTTGCATGTTAGTGGCTCAATGTGACCTCTTAACTTCTTGTATTTCTCTAGTAACAAGTTCTAATTTCTTTCCTGTTAAACAGATATTTCAAGACAACTTGGAAAAAGAAAGGAAAAGAGAAAAATACATTAATAACTTAAAAATTATTACCTGATGTCATTGATTTGTATAAATTCTTTTCTTGAAGATTCCATTATAGCACACACACAAAATGCATAATTTGAATTTTTCAAATGTTTAAGTTCTTTTTGCCAGCAACATGAACATTTTAAGGAAGAAAGTAAGGATAAGATAAGGTTGTGTGAAAAAAGAATAGAAATATGGAGGGATTTTAAAAATAATATTTATTTTCTAGTTTGTCTATGTAACATATAAGGAGAAATATATACCAGCTCAAGTAACAAAAATTCAATGTATATGTGAGAGGGTGATTCTCTGGCTTAGTCAGACAGGAATGAGGCACTTTGGAACATCAGTTGCGTAGTTAGTTTCGTTGCCCAAGTTATTCTGTATTATAGTATCAGGTTGATAAATGTTAAGACCATCAGACTTAATTATATGTAATAATAATAAAACAGTTGCCATTAGTTGAGAATCTCTTCTGTGCTAGACATTTTATATGCATATATAATTAATTTATTACTCTAACATTTTTTTTAAGATTTTATTTATTTGACAGAGCGAGAGAGATCACAAATAGAGAGGCAGGCAGAGGGGGAGGCAGAAGGAGAGGGGGAAGCAGGCTCTTACAACTCAAAGAGGTTATATCATAGCTCAGCTTTCCACTGTTAGTGCAGGTTCTGGCATGGAATTTAAGTCTTCTTTTCTTGGATAAACTCCAGAGACTGTGCTGTTCCTTTTTTTTTTTTTTTAAAGGTATTATTTATTTATTTGAGAGAGAGAGGGAGAGCATAAGCAGGTGGAGGGTACAGGGAGAGGGAGAAGCTGATTTCCTTATGAGCAGGGAGTCTGTCACATGCCTCGATCCCAGGACCCTGGGATCATGACCTAAGACGAAGGCAGACACTTAAGAGACTAAGCCACCCAGGCACCACAGTGCTGTTCCTTCTATATACTAGAAAGCCCCCTGTGAACTGGGAACACTGCCTTTTCTTCCTCTCCTAACACTCACAGATTCACCATTATTAGTATGCTCATTTATCTGAAAATACTTCAAAATTTTGAAGGTAACCTAATCAAGTATACTAACTATAGTTTACTGATATTGACAGGAGCTAAGTATCAAGGATTGTTACTGAGAAAACATAAACACGGTTACCCACAAAGGTGAAGTCCAGATTAGGCAGCCTAGTGTTGGGTCAGGGTTCCAGGGAAAGGTTCGTGTAGGCTGAAAGAGGAGTTTTAGAGTCAGATTGATAAGCCTGAATGTCATATGATGTTCAAGATTCCAGAGTGAGAAAGCAGATGAAGTAATTGGTGTCTTTATTGTTGCCATGGCAATGACATGAATATAGCCTCTTTCCCCTTTATTTCCTCTTCCCAGTTGCTATATATTCAGGGCTGTGGCAGATGGAAGAACTTTCACTGGAGATTTGGGAGTCAAGGGAGAAGGGCCATCAATGAACACTTATGTAACATTAAGCAAAAGAAGCCCCTGTTTTTAAAAAATTTTGCAGCTCTGCCACCCCATAAAACTTCTCAATGTGTCCTCCTTACATGTGATAACCTGGACTTTCAATATTTCCCTGGCTCCTCTTCCTCCTCTCCTCCTCCTCACCTTTTTTCCCCATCTCTCCCAGTAAGAATGTGCCATTCACTCCATCATATTCCAGTTTCTTCTCATTCTGTCTTGTAGAGCAATGAAGTTTTCTTCAGACTTTCCTGAATCCAGCATTCCACAGCTGTATCCAGAACCCACAGGGATGCTGTTGGAAAAGGGCACCAATGCTAGTGAGACTCTACACTCCTTTGGTCATATGTCACTAAGAGCAAAGTGATTTTTCATACAGTCCCAATATATAGCAATTCATTTATAAATTATATACACACACTACTGTCAATTCACATTTTAGATATAAATGTATCTTCTTTCTGTATAAAAGCTACATGATAAGTAGAGGTAAATATTTTCTTCCCATTCACCAGTGGATTGCTTTGCACGACTACTGGAATGTGACCATCTCATTTTGCAGACTCCTGATTTACCATAATTTTGTCAACAGAAAGGACCAGGAAGGACCTAGGGTTATCTTTCCTTTAACAAAAACAAAAACAGCCCTTTCACAAAAGGAATACCTTCCTTTATCTAGAAATGTAATACTTGAGGCAAATGATAAATAATTGGTGGAAAAGAATATAAGAAAATATATTTTTCTTTGATACAGGATTGATACTCTTAGCAAGAAGATTTATTCTCTTAAAAATATCCAGAGAATCAACACACTATGTTATGGAGAGGAGATATCTTTTTTGCATTAATGAGAAAACATTAGTTTTTGCTTGGTTTGGTTAGCTTGATACGTAAATACATGTTTTAAAAGATAGTTCTGTTTCTCATTATTTGCCCTTATGACATAAAAATAGTTGGCTATGAAAGATAATTGTTTTTATTTATCCTCAAAAATATTTTTTTATGGATACACAATTTCATTTTGTTCTCCACAGAGATATCTAAACATGAGTCTGAGTCAAAGTCTCTTAGAATCCAAATAAAGGCTTAATTCTCTAAAAATTCTGATCTTTAAGATACTGTTTGCAAAGAAAAACTAACAGTAGTAACACAAGCCCCTGCAATTTGGAATATGATATACATCTCCTTTCTACACGTTACCAATAATTTAGTTTTTGAATCTATAGATGACACTTAGAAAGGTAAATGAATTCAAATGACCTGTCAATTCATTCAATTTGTTTCCTTCAGAAATTATCTTGCCCTCACCAGTTGTTTGTTCTAAGTTCATTAAGTCATCTTGTTAATTTTGTAGAGACACAATCAGAATCTTTACTTCAACCGATAATATGAGGTAAATGCTTACTCTGAAGCCACAGGACAAAAATCATCGAGAGTATTTTTTTAGCGAGAGCACACCCTCAACATATTGGGGACAATAATTTCTGATCTTTGTTAAAATACTGGCATTAAATATCAAATGATAATTTTTCAAACAAGTCACTATTTCCCACTGTCTTCAAAAACTACATAAAAAAAACCTCTTATAGACTCTCAATAGAGAAATAGCCAGCTTTTTAAAAGTAAAATCATTACTTACCAAAAAGATAAAATCGGAATATTTTCCCAAGCCCAAACACATTAAAGAAAAAAAAGTCTCTTGTAGTCAGTGTACATCTTTTTACCACATGTATATTTTAGTCAGATTATATCTCTATATTTTTAAATAATGACTTTAAAACAAAGAGTTTTGGGACATCTGAGTGGCTTAGATGGTTAAGCATTTGCCCTTGGTTCAGGTCATGATCTCAGAGTCCTGTGATTGAGTCCCACATTGGGCTCCCTGCTCAGTGGGGAGTCTGCTTCTCCCTCTGTCTCTCTTCTCTCCTCCTGCTGGCTCTCTCTCTCTCTCTCTCTCAAATGGAAACATAAAATCTTTAAAAATAAATAAAAGAGGGACGCCTGGGTGGCTCAGTTGGTTAAGCAGATGCCTTCGGCTCAGGTCATGATCCCAGCATCCTGGGATTGAGTCCCACATCGGGCTCCTTGCTCGGCGGGGAGCCTGCTTCTCCCTCTGCCTCTGCCTACCATTCTGTCTGTCTGTGCTCGCTCTCTTTCCCTCTCTCTCTGACAAATAAATAAAATCTTTTAAAAAAATTTAAATAAATAAATAAATAAATAAAACAAAGAGTTTTTAAAGTGTGCCACAATGATCTTTGTGGTAAATACAAGAAAACGTTTGGTTAATATCCTAGCCAACTTCATGTAAGTCAGTGTTTTCTCAGCCTTGATTTTCACCTAGAATTACTTGGAGAACTTTTTGAAAAATACTGATGTCCAGAACCCATCTTAGAGCAATTAAATCATAATCTCTGAGGGCAGTTCCCGGACTTTGTTGTTTTGTTAATGATTCCCATGGACATTCAGAATTGGGAATATCTCATCTAAATAAGTAATTGTAGCTGTGATAATAATAACCATCCCCACCTATGGCGTGCCCCTCTCTGTGTCAAATATCAGGCTATATGTTTGACCTACATCATGCGATTTGATTTCTACAGTAAAAATGGTTTTATTCTCTATGTAAGAAGACTTACCCAAACCCACCATAGTGAGTATCAGTGCCAAGACTCAGACCCCACACTGTCCCTCTGAAACACCATCATTCTCCACTCTGCTCTAAGACCCCAAAGCAAAGATTAAACAGACAAAACTCAGATCGGTCAGAAGCTGGCCAAAGGAAAGTTATTTCCTTTGATTTTCCTAGAAGTTCTGAGCAATAACCACAAGAAAAAAAAAATAGATTGGAATACTTAATGAAATGTTTTCAAGGCAGCCCTCAGTGGTAGGCAGAATAATGGTACCCAAATATGTCCACATCCCACTCCACAGAAACTGTGAATATGCTACCTTACAGGGTAAAAGGGACTTTGCAGATGTGGTTAAGGCAAGGATTTTGAGATAAAGAGATTATCCTGTATTATCTGAGGGGGTCTAATGTAGTCACAAAATCCCTTATAAGGAGGAGACAAGAGAGTCAGAGAAGGTGAAGAGACCATGGATGGAATCAGAGTGATACAGGGACATGAGACAAGGAATGTTGGTAGTCTTTAGAAGCCGGAAAAGGCAAGGTAATCAGTTCTCCCCTAGAGTCTCCAGAAGGAAGGCAGCCCTATCAATACATTTTGAACTTCTTACCGCCAGAACTGGAAAACAATAAATGTGTATTTTTTCAAGCCTTTAATTGGTGGTCATTATTACAGCAGTAGTGGTAAACCAATACAGAAGATACTGGAATTTGCTATGTAAAGTCATGAGATTATGTAAAGGTGCACCTACTGAGATAGTTCAGGATAGTTCACAGAGTATCTCAGTGTTGTGGAAAAAAGAGAAGCCACAACTCATAGATTGCATTAATTGGCCTGATATTTGCAAAGCAGAGGAAGGGAGAGAAATCACACAAATATTCAGGGGTCAGCCATCTCCGTGATGTTTCTGGAGCCCAATGGTTTGGAACCTATGAACATATCCCCTCAAAAGTGGAAGGCATGTTTTACCTTGTACCACCTAGCACTAAATGGGGCTTTGGTGCTTGGTGGCCTTTATGGATTTTGGAGACAACATATACCTTATTTGAATGTATTAATTGAAACCATTTACCGAATAATTCATGAAGGTCTTGATGTTGAGTGGGGACCCAGAGCAAAGAGAAGACTGTGCAGCAAGTTAAGTCTTCAATTTAAGCTGCTCTGCTAATTGGGCCTTACGACCTAGCAGATCCAGTGATACTCAGAGTGTCTATGGCAAATACTGATGTACCGTCAAGTCACTTGTAAGCACCAATAGGAGAATATCAAACCTCCAGAATTGGGGGGTAAACAATTATTTCTCTTTTGAGAAATACATCCTAGCTTCCTACTGGGTCCTGGTAGAGATTGAATGCCTAGTCATGGGACATGAAGCAGCCATGTGGCCTGAGCTTTCCATCATGAGTTGGGTGTTTCTGATTCACCAGGCCATGAATTTGGGCATATACAGCAGTATTTTGTTATTAAGTGCAAGTGGTATAGGCTCAGGCTCCTTGGACAAGGACTCCTATTGCACTGTCTCTTCTCTTTCAGCAAACACCTGTGATTATAGAGAGCTCCTTATGACCAGTCAGCTGAGGAGGGGGAAAAAAGGCCAGGTTTATGGATGGTTACCAACAATTTGCTAGCACCAGCAGTATGTGCATTGCTGTAACATTATAGTCTCAGGGGTGATCTGGAGGGAAAGGGGGAGTGGAAATCATCCTAGTAGGCAGAACAGTGAGTGGGACATTCTATTGTCTACCTTGTCTACACAAAGGGATGACCAGAAGAATAGATCTACGTTGACTGATGGGAAATTGCTTTTCATTTGGTTTAATGATCAGGGACTTAGGAAGAATAGGGCTGAAAGTATAGTGTCAAGGAGGTCTGGAAAAAATGCATGTGGATGGACCTCTGAAGCTTGACATATAGTGTGAAAATAATTGTGTCTTGCAATTGTTCACTGTATGGCATCTACTGTAGAGAAGTTTTTCAACAGTTAGGTATACTAAAGGACACATGCTCTAAATGTCAGATGCCTCTTTCTCCATCTAGTACTTGTTCCATGAGCTCATAGGCAGAGTGGCCATGGTGACAGGAATAGAGGTTATATACATGGGCTTAACAATCTGAATGTCCTCTTATCAGGGCTGATCTGGCTACTGTTTCTTAGTAGTTCTTGCTTATCAACAGCAAACAGAATCACCATACTCTTGATATGGCCATATCTTTATCTATAATAAAGGATGTCAGTCCTGCAGTACATATAAGTTTTATATTTTTTCATGTTCTGTGATTTGCCTGTTGTCTTAATGATGTCTTTTAACAAGTAAATTTTTTTATATTAATGAATTCTGTTATTTTTTGTTTTATAGCTCTTGCCTTCTCTTATCTGAGAAATCTGGCTACCTCTGGGTCACAAAGATTTTCCTATATTTCATTCTAAAAATTGTATAATGTTAACTTTTGGATTAGGTCTATGATCCATCTCAAATTAATTTTTGTGTATGGTATGCATTAGGGGTCAGAGTTTGCTTTCATGTGAATATATATTTATTTCAGCACCATTTGCTGAAAAGGCTTTCATTTCTCATTGGATTATTTTGAAGTCTTTATCAAAAACCAAATAACTAAATAAGTGTAAGTCAACTTTTGAGCCTTCTAGTCTGTTCTGTTGATCTGTTTATTTATCTGTATGCCGGATCCACACTGATTAATTATTATAGTTTTATATCCAGTCTTGACTTTCCAGCTTTAGTCTCCTTTCTCATAAGTTTGGGTTATTCTGGGTTCTTGCGTGTCCATATACATTTAAAAAATAGCTCATCAATTTCTATAAAAAAGCCTGCTGGGACTGAGATTGGGACTGATGCTATCTTTGTTGTCCTGCTGGTAGATGAGAAGTGTTTCACTTTTCCTAATGGATTATTATTTAAATAGTGAACATTACAGGATTTTGTTAAATTAGACTTCTATGTCGATTTAGTCAACCTTTCGGGTGCTGAGGACATGATGCTGGCACTGATAGTGTTGTCTTCTGTGTGTGGCCTGGGCTGAAAAGATCAATGTAATCTTAAAGTAATTCTTTATCTTCTGTACCTAGCCAAAATTGCATTGTTTCCATCGAAACAAACACCAGTAAAAACACTACAAGAAGGAAATGATAATAAATGTGCTAGAAACAAATGGCCATAAACACAAAAAAGGAAAACCATGTTTCTGTTTAATGATTACCATCTGCTCATGACAATTGGTCCTGTCCCATAGTGAGATGGGTTTTTGGAAACAACTTCATTTGGGATATTTCAGAGTCAAACCACATTAGCAGAATTCAGGACTCCTTGTTGTAAGAGAGATACTATGTAATCACAATATATTATTTTATTCTTTCAAGGGTTATAAATGAGCTCCTTTAACAATTCAATCAGAAGCCTTTTGAAACCCTTTATCGGGCATCCAGAAAAACTCAACGCTCTTCAGTTGCTGCTCACAATCTCTTTATTTCTTAATAGTTGACTTGTTTCCAAATGGATCATATAGGCTTTAAAGAAAATAAAGTTTATGGGATGCCTGGGTGGCTCAGTGGGTTAAAGCCTCTGCCTTCAGCTCAGGTCATGATCCCAGGGTCCTGGGATCAAGCCCCGCACTGGGCTCTCTGCTCAGCAGGGATCCTGCTTCTCCCCTCTCTCTCTCTGCCTGCCTCTCTGCCTGTCATCTCTGTCTGTCAAATAAATAAATAAAATCTTTAAAAAAAAGAATTAAAAAAATATATAGTTTAAAAACTTGATATAGGCATGTGATCTATCAGGTAATATATTTCATAGTTTATTTTCATAGCTGTACAAAGGCACCAAATTCTGCGATTTGCTTTAAGCAAAAGAGCTTTAAGCAAAGCTCTTAACAGAAGGGAAGGCTTTAAGTCAGTAGATACTTTGTCTTTTGGCTAAACATAATCCACAGAGAGTTTTTAAAATGAAAATGTACATGGAGCATGATCTAAGAAACCAAAGAGAAATAAACTGAATGTAGAAGTTTTTTGGCTAAAAATATTTGTGGCAGCTGCTAGTATAACTCACGTTACTTTCCTTCCTTCCTTCCTTCCTTCCTTCCTTCCTTCCTTCCTTCCTTCCTTCCTTCCTTCTTCTTTCTTTCTCTTCTTTCTTTCTCTTTCTTTCTTTCTTTCTTTCTTTCTTTCTTTCTTTCTTTCTAAGATTTTATTTATTTGAGAGAGAGAGAAAGAGTGAGAGAACATGATGGAATGAGGGGCAAAGGGAGAAGCAGACTCCTTGCTGAGCAGAGAGTCCGATGTGGGGCTCAATTCTGGGACTCCAAGATCATGCCCAGAGCTGAAGGCAGACGCTTGACTGACTGAGACACCCAGGTGCCTCTCATGGTTACTTTTCACTGGCTGCATATCCACCATTCCACCAAACCCATATTTAATAAGTGACTACTCAGTTTTAGGCACTGTATTAAGCACTGGAGATAAACATACTAATAAGATGCCATCCATGCCTCAGATAATTTCCCAGCTAGTAGGAAAGGAATATGTAGCAACTCACTCTAATAATAAATTATGACAGAGTTATGTACAAAGTGTTCTAAAAACCCATATGGAGGACAGTGAGTACTGCTGGAGAAAGTGTCTGTATTTGCAGACAGAGGTCAAAGACAGCTTCACCAAGGAGATGGTATTTAAAATAGGACTTAAATAATTGAGTAGGCATGCCTAGTAAATCTGCAATTGGATGAAAACAAAGTGTGTCTTAAGTCTAGAATAAATCTTAGAATGTGTTAAATTTTCAGTTCCAACACTTAATATTTTATTAAAGTGCTTTTTAAAATATATATTCTGAATCTGTATCTTTTAGGATTATACTAAGTATTGGCCATTTTTATTGTTATTTATTAGGGAACCAGGAATGCTGTCATTGACAATGGAGGAACACAAACATTTTAGCTCATTGGTAATCCAAAGTGTTGTAAAGCGTTTTCTCCTATATATCAACTGGTAGCAGGGTCTATAAAATGGTTGTTGTAGGAACTCTTTGCACACCTTGGTGGGAATCAGTTATACTGAAGCACTATTCTCTGAGAGCTGTGCTTCCCTAGCCATTCAGGACATCTGAATATTAGCAATTCTTTTGTATTTATTGGATTGTATAATTGCCTTTAATAAAAGCTTAAAGGGTTATTTTACTTGGGACTTTATAAAAATCATGTAAGGCTATCTTGAAAATAACTAAATCTATACTAAAATTTAAGAAAATAATGTATTACTATGCAATCACCTTAACAATAACTATAAATACAGCCTGCTCTTGATAATGCAGTCCTTATATGAGCTATGGTGAGTGCTGTGAAGTGTGTAAACCTGGCAATTCACAGACCTGTACCCCTGGGGCTAATAATACCTTATATGTTAATAAAAAAATAAAAGAATTATTTTTTTTAAAAAGTGCATTCCTTAGGGGGTTCCTGGGTGGCTCAGTTGGTTAAGCCACTGCCTTTGGCTCAGGTCATGATCCCAGGGTCCTGGAATCAAGCTCCATGTCAGGCTCCCTGCTTAGTGGAGAGCCTGTGTCTCCCTCTTCCTCTGCCTGCTGCTCTATTTGTACTTTCTATCTCTGTGTCAAAATCTTTAAAAAAAAAAAAAAAAAAGAATGCAGTCTTTAGGAACCTGGATTCTCTGGTAAAACCCTTGGCATATGTGGCTAAGGAACTTCTCTAAAGATACTAGCTCAGTTTTATTTGATTTTTTTAATTCAATTTTATTTTTTCAGTGTTCCAAGATTCATTGTTTATGTACTCCAGGCAATATGTGCCCTCCTTAATACCCACCACCAGGATCACCCACCCCCCACCCCCCTCCTTCCAAAACCCTCAGTTTGTTTCACAAGAGTCCACAGTCTCTCATGTGTCATCCCCCGCCTCCAATTTCGCCCAATTCACTTTTCCTTTCCTTCTCCTGATGTCCTCCATGTTATTCCTTATGCTCCACAAGTAAGTGAAACCCTATGATAATTGACGTTCTCTGCTTGACTTATTTCACTCAGCATAATCTCCTCCATTCGCATCCATGTTGATATGAAAGTTGGGTATTCATCTTTTCTGATGGAGGCGTAATATTCCATTTTATATATGGACCATATCTTCTTTATTCATTCATCTGTTGAAGGGCTTCCTGGCTCTTTCTACAGTTTGATGATTGTGGCCATTGCTGCTATGAACATTGGGTTACAGATGCCCCTTCTTCTCACTACATCTGTATCCTTGGGGTAAATACCTAGTAGTGCAATTGCAGGGTCATAGGGTAGCTCTATTTTTAATTTCCTAAGGAATCTCCACACTGTGTTCTGAAGTGGGTGGACCAACTTGCATTCCCACCAACAGTGTAAGAGGGTTCCCCTTTCTTCACATCCTCTCCAACACTTGTTGTTTCCTGTCCTATTAATTTTGGCCATTCTAACTGGTGTAAGGTGGTCTCTCAATGAGGTTTTAATTTGAATTTCCCTGATGGCTAATGATGATGTACATTTTTTCATGTGTCTGTTAGCCATTTATGTCTTCTTTAGAGACGTGTCTGTTCATGTCTTCTGCCCATTTTTTGACGTGATTATCTGTTTTGTGTGTGTTGAGTTTGAGGAGTTCTTGATAGACCTTTGGTATCAGGCATTTGTCTGTAGTGTCATTTGTGAATATCTTCTCCCATTCCGAGGGTTGCCTCTTTGTTTTGTTGACTGTTTCCTTTGCTGTGCAGAAGCTTTTGATCTTGACGAAGTCCCAAAAGTTCATTTTCAGTTCTGTTTCCTTTGCCTTTGGAGACATGTCTTGAAAGAAGTTGCTGTGGCTGATGTTGAAGAGGTTACTGCCTATGTTCTCCTCTAGGATTTTGATAGATTCCTGCCTCTTGATTTCTCTTTTTTATTTAATCATAAAATTCATTTCTCCTTGAGTCTGTGTCTATTCTTGTCTGAACTGGAATAGCCACTTCCTTGTATCAGGGAGATGTGTCAAGGCTTTAAAATCAATTGCCAAGGCTTTAAAATCATCTGAATGTCTCTATCCAGCATTGTTCAGCATTTAGACTTGAAAATAGGCAGTCAGCATCATTTGTTGCTCAGTAATATTTATCTCAGAGATACAAGTGAAAGTAGGATTTAAGATTGTCTTCCTTCTATAAAATCTTGAGAGCAAATTTAAAAAATTTTTTTTAATTTTTTATTAACATATAATGTATTATTAGCCCCAGGGGTACAGGTCTGTGAATCTCCAGGTTTACACACTTCACAGCACTCACCATAGCACATACCCTCCCAATGTCCATAACCCAACCACGTCTCCCTACCCCCTCCCCCTAGCAACCCTCAGTTTATTTTGTGAGATTAAGAGTCTCTTATGGTTTGTTTCCCTCCTGATTCCATCTTGTTTCATTTTTTCCTTCCCTCCCCCCAATCCTCCCCCCTTGCCTCTCAAATTCTTCATATCAGGGAGATCATATAATTGTCTTTCTCTGATTGACTTACTTTGCTCAGCATAATACCCTCTAGTTCCATCCACATCGTTGCAAAAGGCAAGCTTTCATTTCTTTTGATGGCTGCACAGTACTCCATTGTGTATATATACCACATCTTCTTTATCCATTCATCTGTTGATGGACATCTAGGTTCCTTCCATAGTTTGGCTATTGTGGACATTGCTGCTATAAACATTTGGGTGCATGTGCCCCTTCAGATCATTACATCTGTATCTTTAGGGTAAATACCCAGTAGTGCGATTGCTGGGTCATAGGGTAGCTCTATTTTCAACTTTTTGAGGAACCTCCATACTGTTTTCCAGAGTGGCTGCACCACCTTGCATTCCCACCAACAGTGTAGGAGGGTTCCCCTTTCCTGCATCCTCACCAACATCTGTCATTCTCTGACTTACTAATTTTAGCTATTCTGACTTGTGTGAGGTGGTGTCTCATTGTGGTTTTGACTTGTATTTCCCTGATGCCGAGTGATGTGGAGCACTTTTTCATGTGTCTGTTGGCCATCTGGATGTCTTCTTTGAAAAAATGTCTGTTCATGTCCCCTGCCCATTTCTTCATTGGATTATTTGTTCTTTGGGTGTTGAGTTTGATATGTTCTTTATAGACTTTGGATACTAGCCCTTTATCTGATATGTCATTTGCAAATATCTTCTTCCATTCTGTCAGTTGTCTTTTGGTTTTGTTGACTGTTTCCTTTGCTGTGCAAAATCTTTTGATCTTGATGAAGTCCCAGTAGTTCATTTTTGCTCTTGCTTCTCTTGCCTTTGGCGATGTTTCTAGAAAGAAGTTGCTGTGGCTGAGGTCGAAGAGGTTGCTGCCTGTGTTCTCCTCAAGGATTTTGATGGATTCCTTTCTCACATTGAGGACCTCCTTCCATTTGGAGTCTTTTTTTTTTTTTTAAAGATTTTACTTATTTATTTGACAGAGATCACAAGTAGGCAGAGAGGCACACACACACACACAGAGGAAGGGAAGCAGGCTCCCTGCAGAGCAGAGAGCCCAATGCAGGGCTTGATCCCAGGACCCTGGGATCATGACCTGAGCCAAAGGCAGAAGCTTTAACCCACTGAGCCACCCAGGCACCCCTGGAGTCTATTTTTGTGTGTGGTGTAAGGAAATGGTCCAGTTTCATTTCTCTGCATGTGGCTGTCCAATTTTCCCAACACCATTTGTTGAAGAGACTGTCTTTTTCCCATTGGACATTCTTTCCTGATTTGTTGAAGATTAGTTGACCATAGAGTTGAGGGTCTATTTCTGGGTTCTCTATTCTGTTCCATTGGTCTATGTGTCTGTTTTCATGTCAGTACCATACTGTCTTGATGATGACAGCTTTGTAATAGAGCTTGAAGTCTGGAATTGTGATGCCACCAACTTTGGCTTTCTTTTTCAACATTCCTCTGGCTATTTGAGATCTTTTCTGGTTACATATAAATTTTGGGATTATTTGTTCCATTTCTTTGAAAAAAAAGTGGATGGTATTTTGATAGGGATTGCTTTAAACATGTAGATTGCTTTAGGTAGCATAGACATTTTCACAATATTTTTCTTCTGATCCATGAGTGTGGAACATTTTTCCATTTCTTTGTGTCTTCCTCAATTTCTTTCATGAGTACTTTATTGTTTTCTGAGTATAGATTCCTAGTCTCTTTGGTTAGGTTTACTCCTAGGTATCTTATGGTTTTGGGTGCAATTGTAAATGGGATTGACTCCTTAATTTCTCTTTCTTCTGTCTTGTTGGTGTATAGATATGCAACTGATTTCTGTGCATTGATTTTATATTCTGACACTTTACTGAATTCCTATAAAAGGAATTTGGAGTGGAATCTTTTGGGCTTTCCACATAAAGTATCATATCATCTGCAAAGAGTGAGAGTTTAACTTCTTCTTTGCTGATTTGGATGCCTTTAATTTCTTTTTGTTGTGTGATTGCTGAGGCTAGGACTTCTAGTACTATGTTGAATAGCAGTGGTGATAATGCACATCCTTGCCGTGTTCCTGACCGTAGTGGAAAAGCTCTCAGTTTTTCTCCATTGAGAATGATACTTGCTGTGGGTTTTTCATAGATGGTTTGATGATACTGAGGTATGCACCCTCTATCCCTACACTTTGCAGAGTTTTGATCAAGAAAGGATGCTGTACTTTGTCAAATGCTTTTTCAGCATCTATTGAGAGTATCATAAATGGTTCTTATTCTTTCTTTTATTTATGTATTGTATCACATTGATTGATTTGCGGATGTTGAACCAACCTTGCAGCCCTGGAATAAATCCCACTTGGATGTGGTGAATAATCCTTTAAATGTACTGTTGGATCCTATTGGCTAGTATTTTGGTGAGAATTTTCACATCTGTGTTCATTAAGGATATTGGTCTGTAATTCTCTTTTTTGATGGGGTCTTTGGTTTGGGGATCAAGGTAATGCTGGCCTCCTAAAATGAATTTGGAAGTTTTCCTTCCATTTCTATTTTTTGGAACAGTTTCAGGAGAATAGGAATTAATTCTTCTTTAAATGGTAGAATTCCCTGGAACCTGTCTGGCCCTGGGCTCTTGTTTGATGGGAGATTTTTGATGACTGCTTCAATCTCCTTACTGGTTATGGGTCTGTTCAGGTTTTCTGTTTCTTCCTGGTTCAGTGTTGGTAGTTTATATGTCTCTAGGAATGTATCCATTTCTTCCAGGTTGTCAAATTTGCTGGCATATAGTTGCTCATAATATGTTCTTATAATTGTTTGTATTTCTTTGGAGTTGGTTGTGATCTCTCCTCTTTCATTCATGATTTTATTTATTTGGGTCCTTTCTCTTTTCATTTTGATAAGTCTGGCCAGGGGTTTATCAATCTTATTAATTCTTTTTTTTTTTAAGATTTTATTTGTTTATTTGACAGAGTTCACAAGTAGGCCGAGAAGCAGTCAGAGAGAGGAGGAAGCAGGCTCCCTGCTCAGCAGAGAGCCTGATGTGGGGCTTAATTCCAGGGCCCTGGGATCATGACCTGAGCTAAACGTAGAGTCTTTAACCCACTGAGACACCCAGGTGCCCCAATATTATTAATTCTTTCAAAGAAACAGCTCCTAGTTTTGTTGATTTGTTCTATTGGGTTTTTTTGTTTGTTTGTTTCTATTTCATTGATTTCTGCTCTGATCTTTATTATTTCTCTTCTCCCGCTGGGTTTAGGCTTTCTTTGCTGTTCTTTCTCCAGCTCCTTTAGGTGTAGGGTTAGGTTGTGTATTTGCGACCTTTCTTCTTTCTTGAGAAAGGATTGTATTGATATATATTTTCTTCTTAGGACTGCCTTTGCTGTGTCCCACAGATTTTGAACAATTGTGTTTTCATTAGCATTTGCTTCCATGAATTTTTTCAGTTCTACTTTAATTTCCTGGTTGACTCATTCATTCTTTAGTAGGATGCTCTTTAGCCTCCATGTATTTGGATTCTTTCCATATTTCCACTTGTGATTGAGTTCTAGCTTCAGAGCATTGTGGTCTGAAAATATGCAGGGAATGATTCCAATCTTTTGGTAGCAGTTGAGACCTGATTTGTGACTCAGGATATGATCTATTCTGGAGAATGTTCCATGTGCACTAGAGAAGAATGTTTACTGTTGCTTTGGGATGGAATGTTCTGAATATATCTGTGATGTCCATCTGGTTCAGTGCGTCATTTAAGGCCTTTATTTCCTTGTTGATCTTTTGCTTGAATGATCTGTCCATTTCAATGAGTGGGGTGTTAATGTCCCCTACTATTATTGTATTATTGTCAATGCGTTTCTTTGATTTTGTTATTAATTGGTTTATATAGTTGTCTGCTCCCATGTTAGGGGCATAGGTATTTAAAATTGTTAGATCTTCTTGTTGGACAGACCCTTTGAGTATGATATAGTGTCCTTCCTCATCTCTCTCTCTCTCTCTCTCTCTCTCTCTCTCTCTTTTTAAAGATTTTATTTATTTATTTGACAGACAGAGATCACAAGTAGGCAGAGAGGCAGGCAGAGAGAGAGGAAGGGAAGCAGGCTCCCTGCTGAACAGAGAGCCCGATGCGGGACTCGATCCCAGGACCCTGAGATCATGACCTGAGCCGAAGGCAGCGGCTTAACCCACTGAGCCACCCAGGCGCCCTCTCTTTTTTTTTTTTTTTTAACGTAAGTCCTTCATCACCTCTTATTACAGTCTTTGGCTTAAAATCTAATTGATCTGATATAAGGATTGCCACCCCAGCTTTCTTTTGATGTCCATTAGCATGGTAAATTGTTTTCCACCCCCTCACTTTAAATCTGGAGGTGCTTGGGTCAAAAATGAGTTTCTTGTAGATAGCATATTGATGGATTTTGCTTTTTTATCCATTCTCATACCCTGTGTCTTTTGATTGGGGCATTTAGCCCATTTATATTCAGGGTAACTATTGAGAGATATGAATTTAGTGCCACTGTATTATCTGTAAGGTGACTGTTACTGTATATTGTCTCTGTTCCTTTCTGGTCTACTTCTTTTAGGCTCTCTCTTTGCTTAGAAGACCCCTTTCAATATTTCCTATAAAGCTGGTTTGGTGTTTATAAATTATTTTAGTTTTTGTTTGCCCTGGAAGCTTTTTATCTCTCCTTCTATTTTCAGTGATAGCCTAGCTGGATATAGTATTCTTGGCTGCATGTTTCTCTCATTTAGTGCTCTGAATATATCATGCCAGTTCTTTCTGGCCTGCCAGGTCTCTGTGGATAAGTCTGCTGCCACTCTAATCTTTTTACCATTGTATGTTACAGACTTCTTGTCCCAGGCTGCTTTCAGGATTTTCTCTTTGTCACTAAGACTTGTAAGTTTTACTAGTAGATGATGTGGTATGGATCTATTCTTAATGATTTTGAGGGGGGTTCTCTGCACCTCCTGGATTTGGATGTTTGTTCCCTTTGCCATATTAGGGAAATTCTCTATAATAATTCGTTCCAATATACCTTCTGCCCCCCCCCACTTCTACTTCTGTAATCCCAATCATTCTAATATTGTTTCATCTTATGGTATCACTTATCTCTTGAATTCTCCTCTCATGGTCCAATAGTTGTTTGTCTCTCTTTTGCTCAGCTTCTTTATTCTCCATCATTTGGTCTTCTATATCACTAATTCTCTCTTCTGCCTCATTTATCTTAGCAGTAAGAGCCTCCATTTTTTATTGCACCTCATTAATAGCTTTTTTGATATCAGGTTGGTTAGATTTTAGTTCTTTTATTTCTCCAGAAAGAACTTTTATTTCTCCAGAGTTGCTCTAATAACTTCCATGCCTTTTTTGAGCGCAGCTAACACCTTGAGAATCATCATTCTGAACACTAGATCTGACACATTATCAATGTCTGTATTGATTAGGTCCCTAGCCTTCGGTACTGCCTCTTGTTCTTTTTTTTTTTGTGGTGAGTTTTTCTGCCTTGTCATTTTATCTAGATAAGAATATATGAATGAGAGAATAAAATACTAAAAGGGTGGCAAAGACCCCAGGAAAATGTGCGTTAACCAAATCAGAAAAGACCCCAAAAGGTGGGGAGAAAAAAGGGGGTTATAAAAAGAGTTCAAAATAAATTTTTTTATATTGTATATTTATATTTATATTTATATTTATATTTATATTTATATTAGACTGGTAATAGAACAGAGCCACCCACTTGATTTTGGGTGTATTTTGGTCTCAGAAGAAACTACCTCCCAAAATTTTAAAGAAAGAATACACACACACACACACACACACACACAAATAAGGGTAAACATGATGAAGGGATGGAATATGACTGTAAAGATGAAAATTAAAAAAAAAATTCTGAAAAAGGAGTTGATATGTTGGTTGGGAAAAGAAGGAAAAAGAAAGTGGAAAGAATTTTCTTAGGCTGGAGACTAGAACAAAGCCCGGTGCTAGATTTAGGTTATATTATGATGTATTAGAAGAAGTTGTATCCCAAAAATTTTTAGACAAAAAACCCTATATATATACAAAAAATAAAGTTAGATACAATGAAGGGTAAAATATGACTATAATAATGAAGGTTCAAAAAGATTTTTTTAAGAAAGATTTTTTTTAAGATTTTTACCTTAAGGAAGGTATTGTTAAGATAAACTAGTTAAGATAAACTAGTTAAAAAATGTTAAAGGAGGAAAGAGTAAAAGTGAAAAAAATTAGAATAAGAAATTAGAATAAGAAAAAAATAAAATAAAAAAACTTAATTAACTTTGCAAGAATAAAGAATCATGGGGAGAAAGCCATGAATTCCATGCTTTGCTTTCCCCTCCTCTGGAATTCTGCTGTTCTCCTTGATCAGTGAGCTTGGTCTTGGCTGGATGTTCTTGCTGATCTTCTGGGGGAGGGGCTTGTTATAGTGATTCTCAAGTGTCTTTGCCTGAGGCGGAATTGTACCACCCTTGCCAGGGGCTGTGCTTAGTAATCTCCTCGGGTTAACTCATGGGAGCTTTTTTTCCCAGAATGCCTTCCGTAGAGCTCTGGAGGATGGGAATGAAAATGGTGGCCTCCCAATCTCCAGCCCAGAGGAGCCGAGAGCTCAGAGCCCCACTCCTCAGTGTGCACTCAATCCTCCCATCTCCCTGGTTTCTTGCCATGCTCTGAGCTCACCTGGCCTGTGACCAAGTGTTTCTGTCTCTGGCATACAGCCCTGTTTGGAGTCTCCAAACCCAGCAGATTCCTGTCGCTCTGCTCTTCTGGTGGCTCTCCCCAGATCTGCCACTTGTGGGGTCCCTGCTCAAAAAGCAGTAGTCTGATTGTGCCACAGATCACAGTTTAAGGTAACCCCCAAGCTGAGAGTTCACTCCTTGGTTCTGTCTCTGTAGCCAGCTTCCCCGCTCTAATACCTGTGAGCTCTGCTACACTCAGATACCCCCAATCCCTCTGTGACCCTACGGGACCTTAGACCATGCTGTCCCAGCGAGGGCTCCACCCCTGCTTAGCCTCTGGAGTGATGTCCCTCAGTGGAGCAGACTTTTAAAACTTCTGATTTTGTGCTCCATTTCTCTGCCGCTTGCTGGGAGCCGGCCCCTCCCCTCACTGTCTATCTTCACGTTGCCTTGGATTCACTTCTCCACGGGTCCTACCTTTCAGAAAGTGATCAATTTTCTGTTTCTAGAATTGCTGCTCTTCTTCTCTTCGATCTCCTGTTGGGTTTGTAGGTGTTCAGAATGGTTTGATAACTATCTAACTGAACTCCTGCAACCTGATGTCATCTCAGCCTGCTACTCCTCCACCATCTTGACTCCTCCCGAATTTCCGTAGTGAGAGCAACTTTTTATTGCCCCTCAATATTTTTCAATTAGGTTCTGTCTTCCTCTCTTTTTCCTCTGCATAGTTCAACATTGCCATGTCTAAGATTTTCTCAAACACTGCATTTCTTGTAATCTTATTCTTTTTAGTAAAAATTATTTCCCACACTCTCATTACTCTTGCTTTGGACAGTGGTTAAAGATATGAAGTGGATGCTTCATGGATACACAGTGAGATCATCATACTGGGATGAAGCTTTTTATGGGAAGAAAAGGGAACCAGAATTCCCTTTCTCCTGGATTTATCTTCCCTAGTAGAATGTTATGATTGGATTGGCAGTTTTTTCTTGGAACAAGCCTCTGTGATTGAGGACTAATACTTCTTATAGGAGTATAAAATAGCCTTAGAGGACCTCAGCACTGGATGGTCTTTTGGAGCCCACATAGAACCAAGGGAAAAGGGACCAATGGGAGATAGACTAGCTGTGTACTAACTTTAAGAAATAGATTTAAAAGTGAGAAACACTTTTTATGTTTATGACTTTTCCAGCCAAATTCATTATAGCAGAGATTTGGGAAAGGAACCCTAGCAAGGAATAATGTACATACATGAAGTGTAACTAGTGTCATATAGCTCAACCATCTTAGTGGCAAGCCATCCAATAGAGTACAGATGCATTGCTGGAATGGAGCTTTAATATCTTGGGAACTTCACTAACAAAGGCAATTAGTTCAGTAGAGAAACTGAAATGTAATACAGGATCTCAAAGAAATGATCTTTTGTCAGCATGTCTACATAAATTCTCTCTTCTTCCACCTCCCCCCTCCCCAAGTCATTTTTATAGACAATGAATACATTGTCTGTATTCATTGACAATACTCTAAATATAGGAAATACCTTCTTAGGACAAGCTAAATGACTCTCATCTCTATATTTTACTAGTACTTGTTTAAAAAGGCTTTGTAAATCAATTAGCACATTTCAGAGCTGTCTTCATTAAGGAATAGACAAACTAAGTTACTAATTGATCTTTTCTGAAGACATAGTCCAATATAAATGAAGAAATTTTAAGATTCATGAACATAATGAGGATGTGTTACTTTCATATTTTAGTAGTTAATACAATGTTAGTACTTAATACAAAGTCTACTGACTGTAGGAATGGATGAATGAAGAGAGCTCAGACATTTGGAAGTCATCAACATGGACAAAAAGGCACAACTGTGCTTTTAAAAAAAATAACATTTAAGCTTATAATTCCTAATCATTTACTAAAAGACTGTTCTCTTGACTCCAGAAGTTCCTGCCAGTTTGATTCTGATTTAGAAATGGAAAAATCTCTCTTTTTGATGCCGCTAGCTGTCTTACCTACATATTTGGAAGTATTCTGACCAAAACAGAAGAATGGAGTCCAGTTTTCCATTGGAGATTTATTAATCTTAATACTGGTATTAAAATAATATTTTAGTAAATTGAAAACCTTCTCTTCAATCAAATGCTTACTGAAATAGTTTATCACTTAGGGGGAAGAAAACTTTAGCTTACTAACAACCAACAAAGGATGTCCAGTTACGTTGTGTGGGGCATATTGTGAGGGGTATGTGCAGAGGGAAGGGCAAAGGCTCAAACCTCCCAGGAAGGCACAGCCGTTGCCACTTCTCATCTCTGGAGATGAAATCATTTCAAGTTTGGAAAGCATAAGGATGTAATTCCTTATTTTCCAGATGAGAAAGCCAAAAGGTAAAGCAGTTTAAAAGGTCCTATTTTGTCTAGTACAGAGGAAAAGAAAACACAGCCTTGCAGATTTTCAATGACTGGATCATAGAGATAGAATCAAAGTATTCATAGTTAAGGCTTTAGTTTAACTAACCAAAGTGAAATAAACAAGGAGAGTATTCTTTCAATTAATTCTGATGGTGTTATTTTATCTTCCTCTTCAGTTCTGATGAAAGGGGCATAAAAACCTTGACTTTTATTCCTATTGCTTAGTGACTATGTTCAGAGAAATATGGCATTTTTGCCATCATTTTGGCAAACTTTGTTATTTTTGTATGACCATCTGTTCCTCAGCTAGATTATTAAGGATATTCTTAACTCTTCTTTCAATGTAAAAACAGAGAAGAAGAAGAAAAAAAAAAAAAAACCAACAACACTGAAATGTTTTTCTGTGCAATACCTAGGTGGGTGGAAGAGGATAGAGGAAGAGAAAGAACACACAGGGATATGCTTTAAGTACTACTGAATTATAAGATAGGAATTAAGCATTTAACTTTTACAAAGTCTAGTGCTACTTAAAGAACATGGCACTGCTATTTTTTTTTTTTCTGTCAAATCTTCTGGACTATGAATTCCTATGATTTGCTTCTATAAATATTATACTTTTTATTCTTACTGATACATGCAATGGTGATCTTATTTAGAAAAATACTTCTTTACTATGAATAATTACCTAGTAATATCCTGCCACAAAAGTTATATATGTTCACAAGAGAATCTAGACATTACAAACAAGAAAAAAAAGAGATAAAATAAAAATCACATGCAATTTCACCATCTAGAGATATTTCTCTTATAGGTTAGTATAGATCTTTGCTGTTAGAAGGGATGTTTGAGAGGTTTGTGTAACAACTTCTTGATGAGTTTAACAACATTTGAAAACGTTCATGACATACGAAGTAAAAATAATCATATTTTTAAAACCCAGTTCTGGATCAAGTAGGCATACTTGCCCCCATTTCTCTTGCTAAATACAATTAAGTACAACAATCTCCTACTCTCTCTAGCCAAAGGAACAGGAAAGGGGAAACCTAGCAAAACAGAAAACTTTTAGACACTAACCACCCTACTTCACTCAAGCACCACAGAAAATGAAACAAAACACTGCTCCAGGGGCACCTGGGTGGCTCAGTCATTAAGCATTTGCCTTTGGCTGAGGTCATGATCCCAGGACCCTGGGATAGAACCCTTCACTGGGCTCCCTGCTCTATGGGAAGCCTGCTTCTTCCTCTCCCACTCCCCCTGCTTATGTTCTCTCTCTCTCTTTCTGTCTGTCAAATAAATAAATAAATAAAATCTTTAAAATAAAACACAACACTGCTCTGTTTTCACCCCAGTCAGCAAAAGCCAGAAGTGGGGTATAGATCTCTACCCTTACCTGAGTGTAATGAGGACTCTCAACTTCTTCACCAGGGTGGTAGCAAAGAAGGTTGAGTGGGGAGCTGGGACTTTCACTTCTGTCTGGTAGCAGGCATTGCGCCCCATGGTTTCAGTGGAAGCCACATGAGGATCCTGTATTTCTATTGCCATCTAACCATAGTATGTACTTTCCTTTTTCCCACCAGTGTCAGAAGAGACAAAGCAGGAAGCCAGATCATTCACCATGATCTAGTATAAGGAGCCCTCTAACTGCAGTATCAGTGGAAGTCATGTAGGAAGCTTGTGATTTTTTTTTTTTTTAATCCTGCGTGTATTGTGTATTGTGTTAGGAAACGCTAAACCTTTCTGAAATCTCTGTTTTAGCAGACCTCTTCTGACATGTGGCGATGAGAGTCTTGGTTGCTCGGCTGCTTGCTTAACCTATTTGACATCCTAAGGGAGGAAAACCTTGTTACAGCTAAGCAGAAGTGGTATTTCACGTTCTCCACTGAGGGCACTGCTCTACCTGGAAGAGGGAAAAGCATCTCCCAAAGCAAAAACCAAGAAATCTCAACTTGTATTGGGAAAGATAATAGATGATAACCCCGAGGAGATACCTATGTGGAGATTAACAGATAGAGATTTCAAAGCAGCATCATAAAAATACTTCAGTGAGCATTATGAACAGGCTTGAAACATGAAAAATTAGAAAATCTCAAGAAAAAAATAGAAGATACCAAGTAGAAATTTTAAAACTGAAACTATAATAACTGAAATGAAAAACTTGATGGATTGGCCCAATAGCAGAAAGAAGTAGACAGAGGGAAGAATACATAAACTTGAAGACACTACAATAAAAATTATCCAATCCAAACAAAAGTGAAAAAATAGACAGAAAAAGAACAAGACCCAGGAACCTAAAGGACTATAATAAAAAAATCTAAAATTGGAGTCCAGAAGGAGAGTAGAAATAGTATGGGGCTGGAAAGTATCTGAAGTAATGGCTGAAAATGTCTCAAATTTGGAAAAAAAAAAACAAAACAACAAAAACTATAACCTTCAAATTCAACAAGCCAAGTGAATTCCAAACAGGCTAGACCCAAAGAAAAGTTGTACAGATGTGGCTTAGCCTTACTTACATTAAAAGTTCTCCTTTTGTTGGTTGCTTTTAGCAGATTATTTTTAACTTTGACTAAATTATGGTATCTCTACAAATAGAAATTATGCAGCTATTCTTGTGAATCAAATATGGACCCAAATTTCTCATTTTCTCCATTGAGGGGTGGGGTTTATTTTACCTCCCCTTAATTAAAGTCTTGTGACAGTTTATCACATGGAATGCAATGGAGACAATCTTGTGCTAATTCCAGGTCTGGCTGTTAAAAGGAATAGCAGTTTCTGTTTCCTCTTTCTTGGAATGCTCATTATAGGGATATTCTCTGTCAGAACAAAGCCACCATGCTGTGAGAAACCCAAGCCCCATGGAGAAGCTACAGTGCCTCACATATGCATCAACTGTCAGTCATGCGAGTGAGCTCCTTTGGACAAATTCCAACTCAAATGATCCCCCAGATCACTGCATCCCCAGACAACACGATGTAGTAAATCAGAACTGCCTAGCTGAGCCTGGTCAACCACAGAATTATGAGATATAATAAAATAGTTATTTTAAGCCGTAAGCTTTGAGTTTCTTGTTATGCAGTAGCAGATGCCTGAAAAAACTAATAAAAACTGTCAGAAATAAAAATAGAAATAAAACTTAGAAAATAAAAACTATTAGAAAATAGACTTTGATGATGTGAGAAAATATTGATTTTAATATTAAATGCAAAAAGAGACAAAGTGTGATCAATATTGTTTAAAAGCTTATGATATAGATGATATAGTTAGTACTTCAGTTATATGTGTATGATATAATCTTTGTTTTTTATAATTTTATAAATAGAAGGAAATACATGTATACATATACTTTTACTATACATAAACATAAAAATATATTAATATAGTATATAAATATACTAATATGTTATATATTTATATGTATATATAAATATATATTATATATTTATTTATATTCATCTTGGCCTTTTATAATTTTATGACTAGAAAGAAATGTAATGTTACCAGTAGTTGAATAGTTAATTTCCTAAATCCCTATACTTTTTACGATTAACAGGCAATACTAGATATAAGAGAAAACACTTTCAGTATTTTCTCTGTCAATTAACAATGGACAAAATAAATATGATAGTATGGGGAATAAAGTATACATAATAATTAGATCTCAGTTTGGAAGAGATATTAAGAGTAGTATATATAATTTTATATACTACTCTGTATATATATGTGTGTGTGTGTATATATATATAATGTTATAATTTAGACAAATAGAAATTATTAGGAGAGTTAACCCAGTTATAAGAAACACCAGTTCTAATTTAGCTTTGCTCTGATGACTAAATAATTATCTAGAGTGTCAGAAGGTCAATAAACATTGCCTCTTACTAGCAAGGTATATGTACAGTTTTAATTTATGATCGAATTACTTCTGTTTTAAAGTTAAAATTATTTTTAGAAACAGTTTTTTGTAAAAGTATTTAGAAGTGTATTATCCCTCTGATATGCTAATTGGAATTTCTAAGCAATTATATACATCATAGAGAGTAAGACATGAAAGGGAATTTTATTAACCTCTAACTAGTTAACCTTTTAATTTTGAGAGAGATAAATGTAAGCTAAGGAACTGATCAGATTTATAATGCAAGACAGAAACTGTAAAGAAAGTAGTAGGGAGAGTAAATTTGGTAATCACATTGGGTCATGAGACATTAGACAACCTTCCTGAGGTGGGGGTGTTGGGGTGAGTAGGGATGAGATATAGATAATCCCACCAAGGAGGAGTTTCAGTTAGAGGCAAATTAAGTTCTAAGAAGTAGCAATATGTATAGTTTTGCTTATAGTAAGTCATCATTTGGAAAACCAGTGTATGTAACCTTGGAGGAAAATTTTGGGTGTTACATCATGTTATTCAGCATGCCAAAATTAAGTGGGTGATATGTTTTAGAAAGTGAGAACTCTAAATTTTTCCACAAATGGCACATTATCTACTTGAACACTCCAAGGATTTTTATAGAATTAAAATAAAATTCATTAGTTCTCTACTATAAGCCAACCATATTCAAACACAGTATTCTGCTAGAGGGAGATATTCTGTTCCTCAACAACAATCTCTACTAGGGAAGACAAACAATAATTCATTCATTTAGTCACATATTTTTTTATTGGGCACATTTGTATTCCAGTCACTTCAATATAGTCTGGGATACACTAGTAAATAAAATAAAGTACCTACTCTCATGGAACTTATATTTAAGAGAGGAAAAAAGATAAGCACACAAAGAAATATATAATAAAGTATTAGTAATAAGTGTTATAGACAAAAATAAGGTAAGATAATGGGGCTATTTTAAATACAATGATTTGGGAAAACATTTCTGAGAAGATTATATTTGAGCAAAAACTCAAATGAAGTGAGAAACATAACAAGCAAATACATAAATAAATATTTATTTGAAAGTGTTGGGGTATAAGCAAAGTGAAGGATATACAAATCATATCACCATTTATTTGACATACAAATATTTCCAAAGATTTATATAATCTAACCAACGTCAGTAACTTACTCTAGTGCCAGTCCTTTCTCAATTAGAGAAAATCTTCCTGTGTAACTTAAACAAACGTTTTCGTGTAAGGTGAATTTTTTTTTTACATTTGCTAATGCTTGTATACCTTGCTTAATGAGATATTTATGTTACTCACTAGTTACTTACAAATAAACTTTAATTATAAATTAATATGTTCTCCCTGACATAAAAATTAGACAATTAGAAATGCTACCATGGAGAAACATTCACCCAACTCTTTAAAAAAGGTATAGCATAATTTTATAAATCATACAAAAGGAAACTGTTTCATGGTAAAAATTATGACTTTTTACTTTTTTGTGTTTCTTTTTATTTTTGACTTTCAAAATAAGAATAATAGTACTAGAATAATTAAAAATTTTCCAAATAAAAGTAACTTTCCCAGACTGCTTTCCTCTGGAGAGTACTTCAAATTGGAAGAGGAAACACAAAAATTCGCATGTTTCTTTGAATATTTTCTAAGAAATTAAATAATCTTGTCAATACACCTTATGCTATATCCCAGTTAAAGGTATGTTTAAAATCCTCAAGACAAAAACTGTGGTGTATCATCTGTTTATTGTTTATTATCTTTGAATCTGTGTTTGGTTTATATTAAAAATTTTTTTGTTCTTGGTTTGTTTGAGACAACTCTCCACATTTTGTTGGTTTTCCTGGGTCATTTTTCCAGTTGATTTTTTTCCCTACTACATAATTAAAGTAAGTATTTTCAGGTGTTTTTGAAAGCAAATATACCATTGAAGTAATGTTTTGAAACTCAGTGATTTATAATGTTTTTATCAGGATTTTTTTTTAAAAGTCAAGATTTCAAAAAGCCATTCTCCAAAACAATTGTTTCCTATCAGATTTTTTTGGAAAAATTACTCTAAAAACCCCAGAGAGTAGGTCAAAAAGAGTCAAAACAAATTTTAACTTTGACCATATGGGTAAATTACTCAAATCTGTGAATCCAAATAAGTGTACCAAATAAAGTTAAAATCCTTGAAAAGTGGTAATTTTCGATTTTCTTTCTTTTTTTTTAATAGTTTACAGAAGATGTTTTCCAACCATACTTGTTCTCTTACTTATGGAAGAAAATGAGATTCTTGCCACAGTATTTTTTTTTTCTTTCTAGAGATAACTGACCATTAATTTTATATTTTATAAAACAGGTGTGGTATGCTTGAATAATGGCATTTGAGATCTAAACATATACTAAAAATGTAAGAAAATTCAATGCAAGTGATTTCACTGATGCAACTCTTCCAGTTAGAAAATGATATAAAATTGGAAAGGAGCTCTAGAATTCCTAGGTTTGCTTTTTCCCCACTGTCTTATATTAGGAAACTGGACTGAGGAAATGTAATCATCATCAACAACATTTTGTTGAGGATTTACTTTGTTCCAGAACTTGATGTCATGGCATCATCTTATTCCGTCATTTAATCCCACAAGAATTCCATATGGTATGTTGCAGTCATTATTACAATCTCATGAAGGCTCCAGTAGATTAAATTTCCAGTTCCTAAGTGGTAGAGCTAAATGCCTCTATTGTCTACATGTATTTGGTGTCAGAGCTCTAATTAGAATAATTTATAACCAATTTCTTTTCTCCCTCCTATCCCATTGTTTAGTTTGTTGTCATTAAATTATAAATATTTTTTTTCTCCTTAAATCCAACATGGTTGAATTTATCGTGTCAATCATACTTAGTTTTAGCTTTGGTTTGTCTTGTTTTATTTCCTTTCTGACTCCAAAAGTTTCAGAGTTTAGAACTTTATTTTTGGTTTTAGTTGATTTTTATTTTGAGATGACAACTGGCTCATCCAAGAAACTCTTATCCAACACACTTATATTTTTTTATCTTTAATACTCAGGATGTTGAGGAGGACTAGTGAAACAGTTCTAACTTTTGACATTTAAAAAAAATACATATATATTTTTAATTTATTTTCAGTGTTCCAGAGTACATTGTTTATGCACCACACCCAGTGCTCTATGCAATACATGCCCTCCACAATACCTACCACCAGGCTCACCCAACCTGCCAACCCCCTCCAAAACCCTCAGTTAGTTCCTCAGAGTCCACAGTCTCTCATGGTTCGTCTTAACTTTTGACATTTCTTAAACACTTTTTCTTTTAGCTTATCTGACTCCAGAAATTCTAGAGATCTGCTACTAATTGTAATGGAATTCTATTTATCTCTTATTTATCTCTTATATAACGTTGAGCTAAAATTTAACTAAAACACATTTAGGAACATTTACCGAACAGAGGATTTTTGAGAAATAAATGATAGCAATTATTTTTAAAACATTCAAAAACAAAAAACAAAAAACAAGTTGTTCTAAATGTTTTAAAGTGGAACTTTAATGTAGCCTACCAACCCTATAAATACCCCAAATCACATTTTTTCTCTCCTTTCTTTTTCTCTTCTCTCTCAAACTTTTAGAGAGAATAGACTATACCCACTCTTTCTAATATGCTTTCATTTTCTTTTGCTACTAACCAACTGCTATCTACTTCAGCTTTGACAGACTGAAACTTTTGTCATCACCAGCAGTTAAGAGCCAAAGCTAGAGGGCACATTTTTCTTTTTCTGTTGGTGTCTTTTACTACTTCTTTTTTGATCTTCGACATTGTGGAGCACCCAAGTCCTTGAAAGACCCCATTTTCTCAAAGTCTAATATCATTCTTTCCTGGATTTTCTTCTACATAGACCTCTTGTCACCTTGAGGTCTTTTCCTATTTTACTTAATAAATATGAGTGTTTCACATAACATCCTGTGCTTTTATTATTTTCTCCTTTTTTATACTCTCCTTCTGATAACTCATCCATATCTATACATTTTATTAATGTTTATGAGCCAGTAACTTCCAAGTCAGTAAATTCCAGATTTAATTGCTGAGCTTCAAAGGATTAGTCTAGACCTTTCATTTAGAAAATTCTCAAAACAGAATTTAGCTTTTCTTCCAGATCTTCTCTTCTCCTGAATCTGTTTTGTTGAGATTTCTACATATACCTACTCTTTAACCCAAATACCTGGGAATTTTCTTAGTGTACTTATCCAACACAAACAATAGTCCATGTTTTTTCTATTCATCTTAATATCCTCCCAATTGTTTCCAACCATCTATTATTACTAATATTGCCTTAATTCAGAATCGTCAGGGTTTATAAAACACTCTCTCAAACCAGTAGAAAAATTTTGAAAACAAAATGGCATATGGGGAGTCTATATATAGCAGATAAAAGCATATTTATTCTGATCAAGCCGAAGTGGAAGACACAAAGTGCTGTTCATTTTATATCTGTCTTTACCTCCTGTTGGGACTTCTGTGATACCTCTATATCCTCTGAGCCTTAGCAAAAGTGCATTTAAAATACTGCCTTCATTTTGCTAAGTGAGAGAAACTAGATTCCAAAAAGGCTACACCTGTATGATTCCATTATATGGCATTCTGGAAAAAGACAGCTATAGGAAGAAATAGAAAAGACAGATAGAAGAAAAGACAGATCATTAGTTTCTGGGGATTAGGAAAAAAGGAGGAAGTGGCTATATAGGAGCTACACAGTAGGATTTTTAAGGTTATAGTACATCGTACTGCTGAAGTGGATATGTTTTATCACCGTCAAAAACGTATTTACAAATAAACCAGTAGGGAGAAGACTAGAATGAACCTTGTCCTATTGGGTTAGAATAGGAGATAACAGCAAAAACTCATGTCTACTTCATGATACATAAAGATAGATACAGAGGTAAACATTGATATATGTGCATAGGTCAGTAATTTACAAACACATATTTCCTAGTTCTGTCTGCTGAGAAGACCTATAAGCAGTGACATCTACTTGCAGTGAATGTATTTAGTGCCTAGATCTTGGTTTCTCAATATAGTTCTCCAATAAAAGGAATTTTGGCTCCTTGGACAAATGGTTGATACTAGGGCTGGTCAGGAAAAATTTAAAATTAATATAAAGCATTCTGTCATACTAAAAGGTAAGAGAAGTTCAGAGAGAGAGAAATGTAGAGATGGAGTCATAGCAAAAGAACAAAGGAGCCTAGCTGGAAGAGTCCCCAAGTGACCCGTGCTAGAACAATTTGAGCAAAATAAAAAACAATATTATTGGATTATACACACCTACCCAATATATGAATCTATACTTATATAAGTGAATGATTGAATAAATAGAGAGGGAAGAGATGCATCTTCCTTAAAGAAGAATATCAATTTATATGGGACGCCTGGGTGGCTCAGTTGGTTAAGCAGCTGCCTTCCGCTCAGGTCATGATCCCAGCGTCCTGGGATCGAGTCCCGCATCGGGCTCCTTGCTCGTCAGGGAACCTGCTTCTCCCTCTGCCTCTGCCTGCCATTCTGTCTGCCTGTGCTCGCTCTCTCTCCCTCGCTCTCTCTGACAAATAAATAAATAAAATCTTTAAAAAAAAAAAAAGAATATCAATTTATAGATGAAAAGAGAGAAATAGAAAATCACTATTAGAACATCACAGTAATACTTATTGTAAACAAAACCCACTGATGAATGTTATACTTGGTGGGCAAAATTTAAGGAGAGACAGGATATTTGCATAGACTCAAATGATTAGGGTATGTTACAGTGGTCTATGAATGGGTTTCTTAAGAATATTTTCCAAGGTGCGAGTATAGAATTAGTGTTATTTGTACTGACATTTAGTTTTATATGTATAGTTTCTTGATTGTGACTTGTAATACATAGACTACTGGATTTTAGGGTTTCTTACATAATAGGGAAAAATCAAAAAAATATAGAGCTTCATCATGTTTGGTTTAAAAATAAGTATATAAACCATTTTAAAAAACATTTTTTGTCCAAAACTATTTAATGATACTTGGAAATGATTATGATAAAATAAGTGTGTAAAAGCAAGATACAAACTATATATGTACTATGAAAACAATTTTATTTTTTAGGTATGCATACAAATAAGTAAATAGAAAAAACACTAGGAAGAAATCTTTCAACAGGTTAACAGTTTTTATCTTGAGTCATAGAATTGCAGGTGATTTTTCCCTTCTTTTTATACGTTCTTCCAACAAACATTTGTATTTTCAGAAAAAAATAAATAACAATAAAACAAAAGTAACTTCCATGATTGACATCCGAAGCCTTGCTCATGTGGATCCACATTAGGCTGCCCTGGGTGCCAACCAATCCTGGCACTGGGAGTGGGTCCCAAAAGGCCAAAACAAAGAAGAATCATCATGTGAGAGATAGTTTAGAGTGGAAAGTGTCATAGGGTTGGGTATATGTCAAAAAATTATTAAGGAGAATTAATGACCAAAGGTAGGGATACTGAATATAGACACCCAAATCCAAAAAGTAAAATATATAATTTCAATTTAGAGCCAGGGCTGAGTCAGAGCCAGATAGGAAAAAAAGGTGAGAATATGAGCAAGTTAAGGAATTGGGGAATTCACAAAAAGGACCGGGGTTTATTTTCATTTGGGTTTCAGGCTCTCAGGAGGTCAGGCTGTCTTAACTGCATAGTGTTAAAGTAGCAAGCAGAGAGAAAAAAATATTTAAAACATCCTATTACAAAATTTTAGAATATTTAATGTGCTTTGAGAAACATCTACGTTTCTAATCCTTTTCTTTCTGCCACACCCTCATCTGTCAAAATTCATGATGGTCTATCTCAAGTTCAACTTTCTCTTTGACATCTTCAGTCCTCCAATTGGATGTGATTTCTCTTTCCTTTAAAATCATGCAGGTTTTATTTATATTGTTTGTAGAGAATACAAGTTTGTCAGCACAGTGAAATTGCAAACTGGTCTTAAAGGTTTGAAAATTTACAGAAGCCTGGGGTGGCATATATTATGCCTGTTTATGTGGCATATTGTGTGTAACTTTTAGTGAACTAGCTAAATAACAAAGTGCTATAAATGTACACATATCTACTAAGAGAAAAATGATAAGGAAGACTGTCACCCAGGACAAGTACACTCCTCTTGGAAGCTATGTTTTATCTCAGTAGCTAATACTTCCACTTAACTGCTAGGTACTTTCCTGCTTGCTTTTGAGTCATAAATTTTTCTTTAAAAGCTGGTATAGTTCCCACTGTGAGAGTTTACACATTAAATTTTAATCTAGAACATTTCCTTTGCATAGCTTGGTAAGATTTTCTAGTTAATCATGTTTCATCAATGCTGTTGAGATTAAGACAGAAGAGGAAAAAAGGAAATGTGACAGATTGTCATTCTTTCATTTTAAAGAAATAAAGATACCAGTGCATTATTATAATTGCTGCTATTTCTCATATTTTACAGATTTTCAAATTAATGAAATTACTTCAATATTTCTGATTCCTGAAATTTTTCTTCTGGGATTTGATAGTCTTTTTATGTAATGAATTATTGCTATTTATGATGATGTTGTATTGCCTCTGATGTACAAATTGACTTTCTTTTCTTATTGATTTATGATCAATTTATCATATACTCTGAAATGAACTTTTGGTATCTCACATAATGAAGCTGTAACTCTTCTTATAACTTCTTACTTGACTTCTCCATTAGGGAACCCCACAGTTGCCTTAAGCTCAAAACCCAAAATCCTAGTGTTTACCCATTCTATCCCTTCTTTTGTAGGGATCTTCTTCTAGCATCTGGGGTTATTCGGTTCTCCGTCCCTTACTTCCTACATCCAACCAAATACCAGTTCTTCTCAGAACACACAAAAAAATAATTACAAATAAGATACAAATTATTAGGACTTTAGATGATACATCCATAGTCCCCCTTATTCTTTGCCTAGTGCAGAGCCAATTGAAAAACGGTGTCAGGAGTGATTATAATATTGTGTTAATTGCTGCTAACTGCTTGAAGTCAGCCTTAGGAGAGTTAATGCCTAGATTGTCATGTCATGGTAGCCCTGGATTCTCTCATACCTCCCATTTGTGTCTTTAAAAAGTTCTGTGGGTAAATTTAGTGTTGAAAATGAACTTAAGCTTTCTGTTCCCACCGTTCTGGTAGAAAGAGGAGAAAAGAATGAAATCCTCAGAGACAGCAGATAATGACATGAAATGTAGACCAATGACTTACATTGTTTGTCTTCTAGAATTTACCATATGCCAATAACTGTTTATACCTCTTTTTTAAAATGTAATTGTTTATAACTTTTTCCTTCCATGAGATTAGGAACTCTGAAAGCACAGATGTATGCTGCAAGATAAATGACCAGTACATTTTTGCTTCAGGATGTTTATCACTACAAGAATATCAAAAATACACAAAACAAATATTTAGGTTGGAAGTAACCTAATATCCATTATATGAGCAGATTTGGTGAATTGTGTATAACCACAATGGAATATTACACATATTCTAAAAGTCATGTTTTTAAAAGTATATTGAGTAATAATAAATTTAAAAACCCTGGCATCATAGGTAGTTAAATTAAAGTTGCAAAATATTTTATAAAAATTATATATCAGTATTTAAAATTTACCTACATATATTTATATGTAAAAACACATAATTTCTAGTAGGAAACATATCAAAATATTAACCATATTTATTATGGGTGATTTTATATTTTATTTATGCTTTTTGACTTTTTCCAAATAACAAATATTAGAAAAAATAATGTAAAACATAATTCTGTGAACTATGGTTCACTGGCTTTCTACCTCTGGTGCACAGTTTTCGTCACAGTATTGACATGCAATAAATCTTGGTGAATTGCTAGGAATATTGGGGAAACCTGGTTTGTTGACATCTTTTTTAAAGCTTTCAATCATTATGTTCCTATAAATGCTCTAGTAAGTTAATCTGAAAATGTGTATTTAAAATTATTTCCCCATCTTCTCAAATAAGACACCAATGTATCATTATTAGCTTCACCTATCCATTCTTTCTCTTGGGAAAACAAACGAACACACACATGCAAGAGAGCTTCCTATTATCTGAGAAACGAATCTTCAGGGTGATAAGTAGGGTAGACCATCTGCCAATTCCTAAGTAAAACATGCTATGTTGATTTTAACATATCCAAATTGGATATTTAAGCTGTTCTTCCAATGTCTGTTAATTTTCCTTTTCTATGTTTATGTCTCAGCTACTCTACCCACCCCATATGACATTCTTTCTGGGTATCTGTATCTATATTCATATTTCATTAAGAAGATTAAACTATCTAAATATAGTAATTTTATGTTTTTATTAAGGAATTTGGTTATTCTCCTTGTTTTTCATATGAAGAGGTATAATTTCCTGTAGAACTAAAAAAAGACACAGCTGTTGAGACCTTTGGTCTCAAAATATTTTGTTTTTGTATTAATGTAAGTTATTGAATTTTTTCTTTCTATGTACCTTTCTTGTAAGCATACTTTGTTAAAATTATGTCATTTTTTAAACATTTTTCTTGTATTGACAAGAGTTTCTTTTCTAAGTCTCTCTACATTGCCAGTATCTTTACTTAGCTCTTTGTACTGATGACCACAAATAACAATGGGCAGCTACTTATTGCAGAGGGTAACTAAGCATACCCTTTGAATTTGTACAGAAATCTGTGGCCTACTGAATGTTTGATACAAATGTTTGGTATAAATTCTTAATGTTTGCCAATAAAAATCTGCCTTAGCAATTGAACCACTTTTCCTCTTGGTTTATAGAACAATAATCAAAAATGCTTTTCATTTTTACCCAAAGTCTCTTTTCAGTTTTAGTGTTTCTTTATTGTTCTTTATGACTGTCTTCTATTTCCTAAATGTCAAAATATACCTGTATTTCCAATACTAAAGGTATCACAGATCTGGGTTTCCTTGATGTCAAATGCAGACTCTAAGAGAGCTCCCAATGATTTTTGCTTTCTGGGTGTTGTACCCTGAGTAATTCTTTCCACTTAAATGTGGATTAGACTTAGTAACTCCTTTCTAGTGAGTAGAATGTAGCAGAGAAGATGAGATGTCATAAGACTAGATTTCAGAAAGACTATGGCTTCTGTCTTGACAGTCTCTCTCTAGACATCATCCAGCAAAGAACTGAGGTCATCAGTTCAACAGCCCATGAAGAACTAAATCCTAACAATAACAATGTTGAGGGAAGTTGAAAGTGGATCATCTCCCAGTTGGGTCTTCAAGTGAGATTACAGTCTTAGCCAGCACCCAAAATACAACCCCATGAAAAAAGCTTGAGCCAGAGACACCAAGATAAGCCACACTTAAATTCTTGACCCACAGAGATAGTGAGATTAATGTTCATTTTTTAAGGTGCCAAATTTTGGAAGAATATGTTATAAAGAAATAGATAACCAAAACACCCAGCCATATACCTTTTCTGATATTCTTACATAAAGGGAGTTTTATAAGTATAATTTTATAATTACTTTACCTTAAGAAGGGTGGGAATTCAAGACTTGCAAGATGTTGGACTATGTTTAAGTTCAGAATATACAATCTTGGTTAAAAGAGATAGATATGATCTTACGTTTTCTAGCATATTACTGCAATATTGTCTATTCCTTAATGCAAGCAATGATCAGAGAAGATGCAGTCCTCCGTGTCAAAAGAGCTAAACACAGAATTGCTCAAGTCTGTGAGATATCAGTTCTCACTTCTTAGGAAGCAAGCTTGAGAAAGATAAAGCAAAGTAAATGGGCCTACTGCTCTTATCAACAGAAGCTGGAGGAAAAGGAAAGAGAGAGGAACTCTGATATTGAATTCTCATCATAGGCCGGGGCTGTAGGATTTGGCATGCTACATTCTGCCCATTTAAATTTAAGATCTGTAACTCTACTTCTTGGTTTAGTCCCAGAGCAAACACAGCTGTGGTCAAGCCCCATTTCTTTCTTTCTTTCTTTCTTTTTTTTTTTTTAAAGATTTTATTTATTTATTTTACAGAGAGAGATTGAGAGAGATCACAAGTAGGCAGAGAGGCAGAGAGGGGGAAGCAGGCTCCTCACTGAGCAAAGAGCCTGATGCGGGGCTCAATCCCAGGACCCTGAGATCGTGACCTGAACTGAAGGCAGAGGCTTAACCCACTGAGCCACCCAGGTGCCCCTCAAGCCCCATTTCTGAGAGTGGCATCAGAATCCACTTCTACCTCAAGAGAACTTTGCTCTGACTAAAGGATAACCCATTACAGTGATACAAATTGGAGCAACATCTTTGTTTTCAGTCTTTACCCTGTGACTGTGCTGATGTCAACACCCTCTGCCCCCAAAATACTTGCCTGGCTAATGTATTAAGGACAGAGACACCTAATCTAAGTTGTATAAATCCAGTTCTTTTTCTTGGAAACATGAATCTTGAACAGAGCCCCATAAAGAATAAAGGTTACTAGCACAGAGATAACTAATATCAACACTCAAGAGAAGGTTCAATAATTTCTGATGTTGAAGATCCAGAGCAGTCTTTGTCCTGAGACTGTGTCAAGGCAAGATGGTGGTTCAATATGTTTTTCAATTCTGTGTGCTATCTTAGTAATCTAATAAATTTAACTTTTTTGCTTGAGTTAGCCAGAGTAATTTTCAGTTATTTAACAGTTATGCCTTAACTTACCTTATTTATATACTATATACCTACAAAATAAACTTATGCTTAAAGACATTGGTCCATTACAAGTCTGTAATTTAGTCTTTCCACACAGGTGAGTTAAGAAAAAAAAAAAATGAACTGTTTTTATAACTCAGTTGATTATGATTTTTTTAATTAAATAATTTTAAATTTATTATAGTCATAGATTGATGAAAACAATATGTGGGATATGCAGATAAATCATTAAAGCATTTCTACTTGGTGACTTTTTGTTAGTTTTCCTATAGTCCCAATTACTTTCTTCCTACTTATTTTTCTTATTTATTTTGATTTGACTTTCTAACACATTTTTGCATACACATAATCATAGATATGGAGTGATATATATCCATCTTATGATTTTACTTCTATGAAGTATCTTGAATAGTCAGACTCATAGGAACAGAAAATAGAACGGTGGTTGCAAGAGGCTCTGGCAAGGGAAAATTGCTCTTTGATGGGTATAAAGTTTCAATCATGCACAATGAAAAATTCCTAGAGATCTGCCGTGCACCACAGTGTCTAAAACTGATAATTCTGTATTATACACTTAAACATTAAGACAGTAGATCTTGTGTTGTATATTTTTTACCACAGGTTTTTAAAAGCTACTTTCAAAGTGATACGAACAAATGTCTAGCCAAAATAAGATACAGTTATGACTTTTGATCAACTTGTATCTTAAAAACAAATACTGAATTTAAGATGTGGAAAATATCCTTAGAAGGCAAGACCATAAAATCTCAAGTCCATTCTAAAATCCAGTGGAAACTTGTGACCTCTTGTATGTAAGACACAGCTTGAGACCATATCTTGGTAAGACTGCATAACTGACTTTCATGTAGCTTTTATGCAGGCTCTCAGGAAGTATTCTGAATCACTAAGTCTGATTAAAACGGCATCGGAGAAGTTCTCTTATTACACTAATTAATTTAGAGCCATCTGGAAGAGCAAGATAGTATTTTAGTCTAATGTTATCTTACAAATCTATTATTACAATTTAGTAATTGGAAAGATTACTCTCATCCTCCTTAGAAAAAGACCCAGTACAGTACAATGATTAAAAGTGTGAGATTTCAAGTTATTTAAAATCTTAAGTCTCCTGGATTTTAGCTGTTTCTCCATTTTAAAGAGTCTTGGTCAGATCTTCCTGGCAGATTTCCATATCAGTGTAGTACTCTAAGGAATTTTTACTTGATGGATGAATATTTATGCCTGTTTGGTTAACCCTCTTCTGTGGCTGAGCAGCTGTGTCCTCCTGGTTATGAAACTTGGTTGGGTTAAATTAAAATGACATTGCCATTTTGTTTCTCCTTCCATTGCTGCTGGCATGTGGAAAGGGAAACAACTTCAGGCATTTATTCAACAAATATTTATTCAGGCCTTATTAGATGCCAGAAACTGAAGATTGTTAACAATATCAACAAAAAACATTACAGTTTCTGACTTCACAGAGCTCATCGTCTAGGGTATCCAAAATGGTATCCAAAATCCTTACTTCTGCAACACATCCAAACTGCAAGGGTCCAATCTCCAAGTAAAGGATTTTTGGGGATATTGCTTACTTTCTTCCCCCAAACAGCATCCCACTCTTAATTATGGTACATATGTGTCAAAGATGAGCATCTTCCTCTTATTTAAATCAAATATTATTAAAAATGACAAATATATTTTAGATTCTGCAGTAAAAGATTTGGGTAATTTACTAATATCTTTATAAATAGAGATTCCTTTCTTATTTCCTGTTGTGCTTATTATTTTGGCCAATGTGATATGCAGACATGGAGTCATACACCATCATCTTCTCTGGAAGTCTAATTTGATTCAAGGTTGTACATTGAAAAAGTGACTGACAAACATTCCTCTAATCTTTGTCATCTAGGTCACTATTTCAACTGCTTTTCAAAAATGATTCATGAATGCAGACTCAGATTTAAAATTTTATGAATAAGCTTAACTTTTTTGCAATCAAACTTTATTTTATTTTGTTTAAAACATTTTATTTATTTATTTTAGAGAGAGAGAAAGCACATGACTGGGGAAGGGTTGGGGGAGAAGGAGAGGGAGAGAATCTCAAGCAGGCTCCCTACTGAGCATGGAAACTGACTCATGATCTGTGAGATCATGACCTGAGCCGAAATCATGAGTCAGATATTTAACTGACTGAGCCACGCAGGCACCACTTAACATTTTTATGTACATCTTTCCAAAATGTCTCATAGTCATACACACACTGAAGGCACACCCATGATTTTGCCTACTCCTTTTAATTTAAATAAGTAAAATTATTTAATGCTATAAGTCTACTTTGTAATTAGCTTTTATCACAGAAAATATATCATGGACATATTTAGATTTCAAAAAGTATAGATCCATAGTATCTTTTAATGGTTGCATTATAGTCCATTTCATGCCATAATTTATTTACTCAACCTTCATATTTAGTTTTTTCTTTTTTGTTCGTTTTTAGGAAATTTCATTCAGGTAATGTCTAGTTCCTTGTTATAAATTTTTTATTTATTTGTATCCATTTAATAATTCATAAAGACTCATTTCACCCACTATAATTCATAAAATTAGAAATAATTACACACAGTATTGTATTATGAAGTAACATTGATTCCATACTTTTTCTTTTCTCTATGCAACAAACATTGGTAATTTGGGTTTAGCATTTTTCTCTGGCCACTTTCCATTAGTTTCAAACTGTTCTCCTTCCAAATTTAGTAATGTTTATTCCAGAATGAATGTATTAAATCTGAACTGTTTCATGAAAGCATCCAACCTCCAAAGTAAGAATAAAGAGAAAGACAAACATACCATCCATCCAGGAGCCGGGGCATTACCAAGATAATTCTATCATCTGTCTCTTCCACAGTGTGAGGTTTTGCATTCTTGTCTACTGGTTTCCTTGGCTGCAGCCAGGAGAAGGAAAGAAGAGAGGTATCTTCCTTACCCCCAAACACATTCAAGCAAGCACAAACGAAGGCAGAAGTATTGTGAATTTGCCACTGAGTCACATCTGGCTCTTGCCTCCCACTCCTTGGTATTTGATTATGGTATTCCTGGTTTAGAGGGACAGGAGAAGAAAACAAAGGAGGCCTCATGAACTCCCTTGAGGTAAAGCAGCTAATAATAATAGCTAGCATTTATTTAGTATTTATTGAGTACCAGGAATTGGTCTAAGTCTTTTATATGTGCTAATTATTATACCGGTCCCATGAAGTTATCATTATTATTTGCAGTTTATAGATGAAGAAATGGTACAGAGAAATTTAGCAACAAAAATCAAGCAGCTAGTGAATGACAGAATGGGGTTTCAACCCAGGTCAGTCTTATTTTACAACCTGCCTTCCCAACCAATTTCCTGTTTCTCTTTCTCTAGCTTTATTAAGCTAACTAAGTGAAATAAATGCTTGGCAGCCCAGGTATCTAAATTTCTGACAGGATTTATCTACCAAACTTAGATTAAGATTAATCATTATAATCAGACAGCATAAAAGAGATTATTGTTAGTCCCCACAGACACTGTTCTAGCTTTATGATGAGCTCAAATTGTGTCGTCAGTGCTGATTGTGGGGACATTCTTCTAGAACCTGATGATCTTTATCTTTAAAACTCTTAGCTGGTGGTCTTGTAACGGCCAATTCCATTGCAGACTGTCATGGACCCTCTTTAGCTGCCATTTTATCCCATTGATGTAAATGTCATCATTATCACCGCCACACCTTGTCCAGATTCTAGGTGCCAGGCCACTGAGTGGGGCCAGGGAGACCAGAGTGACACTTGCACACTTCCTGAAGCAAGCTTTCTCTGCTTTTGGAGCTGGGATTTCATGTTGGGGCCACTCCTTCAATTTCCCCTTGAACGCTCATGACACTCTTTCCCTGGAGAGGATTTCACTTTTAGCCACTGAGAAGCTCCATCTTCATTTCTCAATCTTAGTTCTTAAGAGTTAATCTCATCCCAGTCTCAAGTCCCAACTAGCCTTTCATCTCCTACTTTGTTATCTGGTTTCCCTATTGTTTTATTGAAGAAGAGAAGAATTTTGTTTACTAGTTTTATATATCCATATTACCTAACCTGTATTGATAGGTCTTTTTCCTAACTTGTGTGCTAGGCTTCCAAACATTCATTTAACATATTTAACTTATAAACTTCAATTCATAGTGTTTCTGACACTCTCTCCAGTTAAGATTTTTATCACACTGCTTTACATTAAGTAGAATAAATACAGTTTAGTAAGCCACTCCCTTTGGGGAGAGGTATGGTTAAGTAATTGTAGAGTCTATATTCAATAATTACTCATTGTCTAATTTGTGAGAAACATGTACTATAAAAAATTTCCTACAATAAATATATTTTAAGTGATTCTCAGTACCATTCAATAGTAGCAAGCAAATCATGATTTCCATTTTCAAGGTTGAGAAGCAAAATAAGAGAGGAATTGTTGGGAGTACAGCATTAAGAATAACTAGAAACTTATGTGAACAATGTGCTTATTGGAGTAGTAAAAAAATTGCATTAAAAATTTAAAATGTTTGAAAATCAAATAACTATTTAAAGAAATATTTATATAATAATTATTATATAATTATTAAATAATATTTAATAATAAATATTATTATATAATGTGGTATTTTAAATGAGATAATTAATTAACATTATTTAGGGACACCTGGGTGGCTCAGTTGGTTAAACACCTGCCTTCAATGCAGGTCATGGTTCCAGGGTCCTGGGATCAAGTTCCACGTGAGGCTCCTGGCTCAGTGGGGAACCTGCTTCTCCCTCTCCCCCTTGCTCATGCTCTCTCTCTCTCAAATAAATAAATAAAATCTTTAAAAAAATTAATTTACATTATATGAATAAAAATTAGGAATAAATAAATAATAGATAGCTGTGGTCCTGGGAAAATTTTAGTTTGTAGAAGCTACCACTAAGCAGAAGCCAATTTATGCTATTTCCACTTTTCTCCAATTATTCTCTAATAAAATACGAAGGTACTAAATAGGAGTTTTACTGATCAGCAATGGTTGCAATAATGTTACATAACAAATAATCCCCAAATCTCAGTGTGTGTGTGTGTGTGTGTGTGTGTATATATATATATATATATATATATATATATATATATGGGTCTCGGGTCTCTCTCTATATATATATGGGTCTCTGGGACGGCTGGGCTTGGCTGCAGGCTGCAGTTTGATTTCAGATATACTCCCTATGTCTTATTCTTGGGCCATGAGTTTCTTGAGGGCACTCCCCTTTCATAAAAATGGCAGAAATGTAAGTATACAAGACAAACTGTGCAGTCACATTTAAACCTTTGGCTCATATTATTTCTATTAGCATCCACTGGCTGAAGCAGGTTACTGAATATCAATAATTCAGGAAATATACTCTGTTTGCTCTAGTGGGAACACTCCAGCATTCAATCAAAGGTTACAGATATATATTTCTATCACAGGGAAGAAGCAAACAATTAGAGGAAATCGTCTAATTTACCACTAAAGGAAATGGAATTGAAGTGTTGTAAAGTTCTAGAGTTGTCAGGGAAGTATAAAAGTTCGTATTTCATATAAGTCCAACATACAAATTGTAGTCTCTAGAATAACCAAGAAAGAATCGTAGAAACATGCAGATGGCCTTAAAAGTCAAAACAATTACTTCCTAAAAAGCGATGAATCCTGGGTTGGGGAGGTGGGTGGAAGGGGCTTAATTATATAAAGTCTGAGGCAATTCTGAGTTTACAAGCCAGAGAAGCTCTGGAATCTGGATTTCCTAAAACATACCAAGTCACTTAAGTCAATTTCAATATGACATCTGTATTAGGCCCCTCCACTTCTAGATTTGAGCCAAACTACCTGGAATCTTCTTGTTAAAAGAACATCCTTTTGCCTTTTAAAGGAACTCGTCCTCTTTCAAAAGAAAACTAAATATAATTGTGATACAGGGAGATTCATGTGCTTAGACAAACTGGAACATGAATATTTTGCCTTAGTATCTCATGCAATTTCTTGCGTGCCATTCAGGAAAAAAAGGTCATGCATAGCCAACAACATGATAAGCCCATGCATATCAAGCAGTAAAGGTTTGGGCTCTGCTACATTTCTGTTGGCACTTCTCTTGGCTTAAATAGTCAAGCGACAAAGGAATAAAAGAGTTGCCTATGTGTTTTGCTATTCATTACAGATTGTCCATCTGGATTTAATGTTCATTGGAGCAAGGTCAGCAAAATCTCCATAATCAGTTAGTATGCATCGCATTATCTAATACTCAGGAAAATGGTCAAGGACCAAGAGGACTAAAACACAAGTTTGGCTCTGTTTGATCAGAAGTCATAATGTAAATGTGTTCTTAATTATGGAATGGGTGAAAACAGAACACTCTTTAAGTGTTCTTAAAGAGTTCTTCAGGCACCCCTGCACAGGGGTGCCTGGGTGGCTCAGTGGGTTAAAGCCTCTGCCTTTGGCTCAGGTCATGATCCCAGGGTCCTGAGATCAAGCCCTGCATCAGGCTCTCTGCTCAGCAGGGAGCCTGTTTCACCAGCCTCTCTCTCTCTGCCTACTTGAGATCTCTATCTGTCAAATAAATAAATAAAATCTTTAAAAAAAATGGATATCACTGCACTGAAATTGAAAGGTGGAGAATAAGTAGCTATTTTCTATCAAGATTTTTCCAAGGTGAATTTCACCTTTCTAAAATAGAGTAACACAATATGATCTAGTGTAGCAGTTTGTTAACTGTTAGTAATGTTATTTTAATGACCAGTAGAGTTCATTTTAGTCTGGTTTCTTTCAGCCAAGAATGCACTTCAGTCTCTCACACATAAGTGTTTAACCAAATCTAACATATTTCCAAGTTCCAGAGATGTTAGTACATGTATTATTGTGCCAAAATGTTACAAACTCTCTGATTGTGGCTTGCTTTCCAAGGAGGAACTGAATTCCACCTTTTTAGAATAGCCCATTTACTTTCTTCTCTTGCTGTAGAACATCAAACAACTAGAAGTTTAGAGTGTCTAATCTCATCTTCACTTTGATTCCATGCTAAACCTTTCACTTGTATTTGGCAAATTTTCCTTCTTGTTTCTAATTTCTTCTGGTCTCCCCAATTTCTATTCACTCTCTTAACCTCAGCCTGACCTCACCCTGAACTCAGCAGGTTAACAATGTTTCTTCTTAGAGGAAGGAGAGTTGATTAGAAAATCCCTTCTACTTCCTATTTTCTGGGCTTCTAGCTGACCTTTGAACAACCTTGGGTGGAGGTGCATGGCTCTACTTACACACAGATTTTTTTCCAGTAAATACAGTAAGGTGCTATAAATGTATTTTCTCTTATTATTTTCTTAATAACATTTTCTTTAGCTACCTTACTGTAAGAATACATATGTATATGTATACTATACATATGTATAATAGACATAACCTACAAAAGATGTGTTAATTGCTTATTCATGTTATTGGCAAGGCTTCTAGTCAACAGTAGGCTATTACTAGTAGTTAAATTTTTGGAGACTCAAAAGATAAACTTGGATTTTCAACTGTGCAGAGGGGAGGCACCTCTAACCTCTGTGTTGTTTAAGGGTTAACTATATACCACTTCTACACTTAGAGTAGGAAGAAAATTCTACCTGTGTCCTGGATCTTACATTGAAAAATCAACCTTTTCAAATATCCTCTTTCATTTCTTTAATATCTTTAAAGATACCTAGAAATTAAATTTGCAAAGTAGGTCACTTTTTCTTTTCCAAAATGTTTTCTTGCTCCTAAAACTACGTGTCTTCTGAATGTTCCTCTAAGGCAATGATGTCACTTAGACTTCAAGTTGAAAATCTTCTCAGTCTTCCTGATTCTTACATCTCTCTCTGCCCCGTTATTTTACCTTCTACACAAACTCACTCGTGTAATAACCAAACCCAATGAATTCTACCTCGAAATGCTTTTCAATTTTGTCTTCACCTCTTTGCTTCCACTGTCACTGCTTTTTTTCCCACATGAGTATTAATTGTGTATTTAAACTTCAGCAGCTGCCTCCTAACTGGGTCCCATCAATGTTTCCTATTACTCCAGGTCACTTTTCACAAAAAGTTGTGGAGGAAGGGAAGGAAGGATAAGAAAAAGAGAAGGAAAATTTCATCCATGTCCTTCCTCTTCATAAAAAGTTATTTTGGATCCCTTCCTGCAAGAAAAAGTGTGATTTTCTTGGCTTTCTTCAAATCACCTTTCATATTCTGTAGCTAATCTCTCATTCTGATGTTATTTACATCACTCCCTGATACATACCCACCTGCTCCTAGGAAAAATCTTAGTGTTTCCTGCTCAAGCTAGGCTTTTTGACAAATTTATATCTTCTGATATGTTGTTCCTTCTGTCACCCCACCTGAATTTTTTACCCGGCATATCCTACTCAACTTGCCAGCTCAGGTCAAATATCACCTTTCCTGGGAAGCCTTCCCTGATTTCTTCAATGTTTTGAAGTCCTTCATGGTTCAACATATTCATACATCTATTGTTATACTCAACTTTTGAATTGCAAATAATTTGTGTTTCAATAATCAGTTATTTTTCATAGCATCCTGTTTATACCTCCTTAATGTCTATTAAACGGAACTGTAATACCTTCTTTATACTCTTTTACCTAGGACAATCTCTCAACCAGAACCTGACTAGATTATAATTGATTTTAGAGTCGTTGAGATATTATTAATTTACTCAATCAGAATTTGACTAGATTTGAATTGTATGTTCTCACCCCATTTTTGAGTCATGTTAGGCACAACAAATTCTATGAGCACTTAATTTTGAAAGCAATGCATGGCAAAGCAATTGTTATACCTAGAAGAGGTTAAACAATAAGAGAAAAAGGAGGGGAGAATTAAGTCATTAACACACATTTGATTAATTGTTCCAGTTCCTGGAGGTCTCCCCTCAATAGCCTGACCTTTAGTTATCTGAGTTTGACAGAGTAACATGGGCTGATACTGCCATATGGCATCAAATGGAACCAGCTCATTGGAAAAATATGACCCCCTTATGCTGTAGCTTGTGCAACGCTGTGAGAAATACATTTTTTTCCCCTTTTAAATAGCTTGGGAAATTTTTCCCCCCTTTCTTATAACATGGGTTGATTTCTTTAAAATAAAACCCAAGAAGTCTCCAATATATTTTGTGTATTTGCAGGCTAATTATTTCTAACAACCAATATGTACTGTTGGATGTTTACCATGTGCCCACTGCTGTAGAAGATTCTAAAGCAATGCTGTATAAAATTTAGTCCTTGACCTCCTCCAAGGGGAGCTGATAGTTTTGTTGAAGACACAATGTCTTGCCATAAAATTTTCTTTTTATTCCTTCCTTCCCTCTTCCCTCTCTTCTGCTTTTACATTTTTTTCTCTTCCTTTCTTCCCTCTCTCCCCCTTCCCTCCCACCTTCCTCTATCCATCCTTCCCTCCCTCCTTCCTTCCCTCCTTTTTTCCTCTCTTTCTTCTTTCCTTCCTTCTTTTTTTTTTTCTCTCTCTCTCTTTTCCCCCCTCTTTCTTCTCTTTCCTAAATAGAAAACTGTTTGTGTTTTAGCATGTGTTTATCCTCAGGACATCAGAGTAGTTTACTTTAACTTCTTTACTTTTTTTCAGTTCCAGAAAGGAAATGAATTGTCATCTAAGTAAATCTATTCTTTCCCATGGGTCATATAGGCAAGTTAGAACATCCTATCCCAATAAAAAATTAACTATCTCTCTATTTACTATTAAATATGGCCTAACTGGGAGATGAAGTAAGGCAAATAGATATAAAGAGACAAAAGTGTATATTCATTTTGTGTGGAATTTCTTAATTTGCAACTTGATCTTTTGAAATAAAAATGGTTGAAAAAATTGTAGATTTTCTAAGAAAGAGCATCAGTAATGTTTGCCTTAGAGTAAATCAGCTTAACAAGAATTACTTCCTCTAATTCACAACTTTTTTAATTTTTATTTTTAATTGAAGTACAGTTGACATATAATATTATATTAACTTCAAGTGTACAACATAGTGATTCAACAATTACATACATTATGAAATGCTCATCACAGTAACTATAGTTACCATCTGTCACTGTACAATGTTATTACAGTATTACTGACTATATCCCCCAAGCTACTTCCCACATCATTCTTAACTATGCTGTCTTCACACAATGATGTAGTGATTGGCTGAGAATATCACAACTTATTACCAGTAATGATACTACTAATACTAATGCTAATAATATACTTTAAAAACTAGAGGGGATTCCATTTTTCCCCCCTTAGGCCAATACCCTTTTCAGACTTTGGCATCCTGTAATTGTTTCTTGAGAGAAGAGGAAGAGTTGAAGCTCTCATGCTCAGAATGCCCATGGGAACACATTGCAGATGTGAACTTCAACTGCTGGATGTGTCAGAGCTGAAAATGCTGTAAGTTGCAAGTGGAAATCCTTAAACTCCGAAGAAAAAATAGGAAAGTTATTTTGGAACATGGGCAGTGCCTGAGTGTGGCAAGTTGTGGTATTAAGATTGATGTCTGAAAAAAAGCAGGGCAGAGAGAAGTACCAAAAAAAAAAAAAAAAAAAAAAAAAAAGGAACGGGAGGACTTTGAAAGCAAACTTCATGTGTTTGACAATTTTAATTAAAACTGAACTTGTAATGTCTATTCAAGCCAAGTTAAGAAAATTGATAAATTCTCACAGTACAACTGCTTTGTAGAATAGTGCAGTGTTTTGTTTCGTTATACAGCACTATTTGGATAGTTACCTCAACTCGTTATCTCCCTCATGTGAATGTAATCTTTAAAATCACTGAAATTCCATTTTTCTTCTTCTCACCTCTTACTTCCTGTTTCCTACCCAACTAAGCGGAAGTCAATTTCATTTACCTTTCACCTTCCCTTTCTCCTTATTTAGTAGCCAAAAGCATATGTTTCAATAGTTATAGCACAAATTTTGCTAGTAAGCATTATATACTTGAGGCATTGTGATAAAAATCATTACTTGTGGGCGCCTGGGTGGCTCAGTGGGTTAAGCCGCTGCCTTCGGCTCAGGTCATGATCTCAGAGTCCTGGGATCGAGGCCCGCATCGGGCTCTCTGCTCAGCAGGGAGCCTGCTTCCCTCTCTCTCTCTCTCTGCCTGCCTCTCCGTCTACTTGTGATCTCTCTCTGTCAAATAAATAAATAAAATCTTAAAAAAAAAATCATTACTTGTCCTAATATAAATAACCAGCTTCAAATAGATGGGATTTTCATTGAATCTTCATTTTTAACTCACTGGTTTAACCTCAGCTGTGTAGCGTCACCAATACTTCAGACATGAGATTTGACTTAAAGGGAATCCTGCTGCACATAGAGCCATGGAGTTAAAAAAAAAAAAAGTGATAAACTCTGTATATCTTGTATATATTATTCACTTAAATTCCTTTAAACCATTAAACTGATAGCTGCCCTCCAGATGCATCTTAACGGCTCAGAAAATTTTCAACAGAAAATAGACTGTGAAATGGTACAATTTCCTTCATTTAGGAGGCCTAGCACTTCTAGCTTCATTGTGCTAAGTTTTACCCCCGGGAGGAGAGATAGGACAAATCTGGGGGAGGCCAAGTATTATCCAATAAAGCACCTCCCTTATTTAAGGCTTCTCTTACTACACCATTCTTACTGTTTTCCACCAGTTATAAGGAGTATTTTTTGTTGTCAAATACTTCAATCTATTAATCATAGCTCTTCCTTTTCCAGTCCATTTTTCTGAGATATATTGCTATAGGAAATTGTTCATTTCATCCAAGTTTTCAAATTTACTGGTTTAGAGTTGCTGATAAAATAATCTTATTCTCATTTATTTTTGCATTTATTCATGGTTTTGATTAATACATTTATTTGCATCTTCTAGTTTTTCCTCTTGATTAACCATACCAGAAGCTTATCTACTTGGTTTGTGTTGTTTTCAATTTTGCTATTTCCACACTTTATTGCCTTCCTACTTCTTTCTTTGGGTTCATTGTGTTCTCTTTTTAAAACATACTCAATTGCATATGTAGCTCCTTTCAGGCTTTCTTCTATTCTAATAGAAACACCAAAGTTACAATTCTCAGAACACCATTTTCCCCGCATTCCACAATTTTAAATATGAAATATTTTTGTTATCATTCAGTTCAAAAATCTTTCTAATTTTCATAATGATTTCTTTTTTTAACCATGAGTTATCTGGAAATATATTAGAAAATATACAAATACACATATTTTATTAATTTACCTATTTTTAAACTCGAATATCACTGAATTGTGGTCAGAGAATTTGCATTATGGAATACCTTTACTGTGAAATGTGTTAAGATTTACTTTAGGGGCACCCGGGTGGCTCAGTGGGTTAGGCCTCTGCCTTTGGATCAGGTCATGATCCTGGGGTCCTGGGATTGAGCTCCACATCGGGCTCTCTGCTCAGTGGGGAGCCTGTTTCCCCCTCTCTCTCTGCCTGCCTCTCTGCCTACTTGTGATCCCTCTCTGTCAAATAAATAAATAAAATCTTTAAAAAAAAGATTTACTTTATAACTCAATCAATGTAAAATTTCAAAACCTATTTGAAATACTAAAATTTGCCCTTTTGAACAGGACTTTTGACCACGGCTCCCATTTCGTTAAGGATTGTTGATCTATAATGTTTCCTATTTTTAGCTGGACCAATTTTGATCATTTGTATTTTTTCCAAAAAAATTTCTCTAGTTTTCAACATGCCAGTACCATTTGTGGAAGGATAGAATATGAGAGATAAGGACTCTCTGGTATGTCCTGACAGGAGAGTCATAAATGAGATCCCTAGGTTTCTAGAGCAAGTACATGCCTTTTATAGCATAAAAAGCAGAACCTTATTTAACATTTCATTGGTACTCTTGGCACGGTACTGGGGATCATAGGATAGGAAGTCATGATGCAACTCATTTTCATCTGACCCACCAAGTCATAAGGTAGGGCAGGCACAGCAACAATGCATTAAACTATGGAAATGGTCTCTCTGAGATTGGGCCTGAGCAATCAGGTAGCCAATCTGTCACCCATACTGCAGCATTTTGTCTCCTTCAGGTTAGCCACCACTTTGGGTTTCCTCATAAACAGATAAGGAAGAAGGAAAAATTCTGGATCCTTACCTTTTTCTAAATTTCATGACAATGTTTATTAGAATTTTAGGGTCACAATGACTTTTCCCCCAATTTTATTGAGATACAATTGATTGTATAAGTTCAAGGTATACAAACTAGTGAGTTGATGTAGGCATATATTGTGAAATGAGTACCACAGTAAGTAGTGAACATTCATCACCTCACATAGCTACAAGTTTTTTTTCCTTGTGATGAGAACTTTTAAGATTTACTCTCTTAGCAACTTTCAAATATATAATACAGTATTATTACCTATAATCACCATGCTGTACATTATGTCTCCAAGACTTATTTGTCTTATAACTAGAAGTTTGTACCCTTTGGGACCCCCTGGGTGGCTCAGTCGTTAAGCTTCTGCCTTAAGCTCAGGTCATGATCCCACGGTCCTGGGATAGAGCCCTGCTCAGGCTCCCTGCTTGGCAGGAGGCCTGCTTCTCCCTCTCCCACTACCCCTGTGTTGCCTCTCTCTCTGTCAAATAAATAAATAAAATCTTAAAAAAAAAAGAAAAAGAAAAAGAAGTGTGTACTCTTTGACAAGCTTCTCCCATTTTGCCTACCCCCCAACTCCTGCTTCTGGCAACCACAAATATGATCTCTGTTTCTGTGAGTTTGTGTGTGTGGTTTTTTGGTTTTTTTTTTTTTTTTTAGATTCTGTGTATAACTGAAACCATACAGTATTTGTATTTCTCTGAGTTATTTCACTTAGCATAATGCAAATCAAATCAAATACAAATGCAAATCAAAACCACAATGAGATATCACCTCACACCTGTTAGAATGTCAATCATTTAAAAATTTTTTTTTGTTCTGATATATTTTTGAATATAAAGTCAAGGAAATATCCTACTAGACTTAATATAATAAGGTTTAAAAAATAATAATGGTTGGAGTACATATCAAATGCCTTTTTGACCTCTGTGAAGATGATTAACACTTTTTTCTTTTAACTTATTATTAAGGAAATGATATTAATAAAGGTGGAGGTTAACGTGGGTGGGAAAGGGATTATATGTATTACATGTCTTTATTTGTACACCTGTACTGTTTAGCTAAGTAAATGCTTAATAATTGGTTTTTGAGTGATTTTGCTTTTATAGCTTGCCAGGAAATTTTATGGTATTATGTGTGTGACTATGTGGTAAAGAAGAATAAGAATTTTAGAGACAGAGAAATCACTTTAGAAGCAACTACAGTATTCTACTAAGAAAGCAATACACACTGACTTGATATAAAAATGTTCTAATTGTTCTCTAGAATTTTCCACATTCTAGGTGATAGGAATGTTTCCGCACGTTATTTCCTAACTTTTCTTTAATACCCCAATGTTTCCAGAGAATTCAGACTTACGGCTTGATTAGAACCAGTTCTTTTTTTGTTGTTCTGTTTTTGTAAGTGGGAACTCTTCAAACGTCATTCTGTGCTGATTATACCCCTTCATATCAGGAAGCCTTTACTTTGTGGCTTTTCATGAAGCTGAGATTGTTCACTTAGTTCAAATACTGAAAGCTTGATCTCTTCACTTCAGATTTCCCCATGAACTTTTCATTTATTGTTTTAACTACCCATTGATGACCTTTGCCTGAGTCATTTACTTCTTAAAGAATTGCAAAAATGGTAACTTTCTAATTATATCATTTGCTGCTCATATTAGGTGGAATTTTTCAGTGGAAAAATACTTCCTTCGTCTACTAGGGCTATTTGCTTTCTGTATGATACAGTTTATATAGAAAGGACAATGGCTTGACATTTTTCTTTTATTATTAATTTACAGAGAAATAGTTGGTGCCCTAGTAACCCCCAGTGGTAAGTGGTTTGTTTCTGTTATTTTTGAATATATTTGACATGTAACTTTGTGTGAGTTTAAGGTGAACAATTTGTTAATTTGGTACATTTATATATTGCAATGCTGTTGCCACCAGAGTGATATTTATCATCTCTATCACATCTCATAATTACCTTTTCTTTTTAGTCATTTTACTAAGTTTTCGTGTCCTTAGCAAATTCGATGATTATAAGTTAAATATTGTTATCTATATTCGTTATACCATGCATTAGATCTCTAGGGCCTATTTACTACTCTTTGCAAGTTTGTACCCTGAAACAACATTAGTCTTATCCCCTAACCCCCTATCGCTGGTGACCACCATTTTACTCTATGTTTTTTATGGGTTTGACTTTTTAGATTCCTCTTGTAAGTGACCCATACAGAACTTGTCTTTCTCTAACTTATCACACTTAGCCTAGCGTATTCACTTGATCTTAGCCAAAAGGCCGAGAAGCGATAGCCTAGCGTATTCAATGTCCATAAGCTTTGTTACAAATGATAGGATATCCTTTTTTCTCATGGCTGAGAAATATTCCATTGTATTTGTGTTTGTGTGTGTGAACACAATATACTTATATGTTTTATATACATACCATATGTATGTATACTATGGTTGTTTCCGTATCTTGGTAAATTGTTTTTAAATTCTCTTCATGGAAGATGGAGATGAAGATGTGGGGAACATTTGTTTATCCATTTTTCTTTTTATTCTTAATAATCAGGTTGTAAAAATTTTTTAAAAATGATCTCAAACGCTGTATTCAGTTTTGTAAATCTATTTAAATTATAATTTATACATATCTTTGTGGCTCGTTGCTTTCAATGTTCACTGTTAATATCAAGCAGTAATTTCTACATTGCTGATTTCTTAATTTGATTTCACCCATTGTGTTTAGACATAAATGATATTTAGATTGTACATTTTCTGTTCCTATATGTTACACACACACACAAATATACTATACAACCTCAATTTCACTGTTCAGAAAATTCTTCATTTTTTAAAAATTTTAATTCAATTAGCCAACTTGCACATGATTAGTTTCAGATGTAGTGTTCAATAATTTAACGGTTGCATATAACACCTAGCATAAAATTCTTCATTTAACAATTTTTTCCTTTAAATAAAGAATTCACCAACCTGATGCTTCCTATTCACTGATGCTCTTTTACCCCCATATTTTTCTTCCATATTATGAAACTTTTTATTTTGAAATGAATTCTATATAACACATATGAACTATTTAAAAATGACAGTAATGTAAATGTCCATGTGAATCTATGTGAATAATGTGAATATTAAGAAGTAGAACACGTCATATTTTTGAAGCTCCGGTGTGCTCCTCACAATATTTCTTCCTCCCTTTCTTGAGGTAACCAACAGCCTGAGTTTTGTTACTTTCTTATATTTCTTTGTAGCTTTAATGAATGTGTGTGTAATCATAAAACATTAGATTATTTAAATTTGCTTATTTTAAATTTTATATTAAATTTATAATGCATAAATTTTCCTTGATACTTTAACTTTCTTATTTCTATGGATTTTAGAAGTCATCCATGTGACGACAACAACAACAACAAAAACAAGCCACCTAACTTAAAAATTGGCCAAAGAGGGGCACCTGGGTGGCTCAGTGGGTTAAAGCCTCTGCCTTCGGCTCAGGTCATGATCCCAGTGTCCTGGGATCGAGCCCTGAATTGGGCTCTCTGCTCAGTGGGGAGCCTGCTTCCCCCTCTCTCTCTGCCTGCCTCTCTGACTACTTGTGATCTCTGTCTGTCAAATAAATAAATAAAATCTTAAAAAAAAAATTGGCTAAAGACATGAATACATATTTTTCCAGAAAGGACATACAGAAGACTGATAAGCATATGAAAAGATGATCAACATTGCTAATCATAGGGGAAATGCAAACCAAGCCTGCAATGAGATTATCACCTCATACTTGTCAAAATGGCCACCATAGAAAAAACAAAGACAAAAACACAGAAAATAAGAAATGTTAGAAAGAACATGGAAAAATTGGAACACTTGTGCACTGTTGATGGGAGTGTAAAATGGTATAGAAAACAGTATGGCAGGTTTTTTTTTTTTTAGTTAAAAATAGAATTACCATATAATCCAGCAATTCCACTTCTAGGTCTATACTTAACAGAGTTGACAGCAAAAATCTTGAGGAGGTATTTGTATACACATGTTCATAGCAAAATTATTCACAATAGTCAAAGGTGGCAGCAACTCAAATGTCCATAGGTGGATGAATGGATAAACAAAATGTGGTATTTACATACAATGGGATACTGTTTAACTTTAAAAAGAAAGAAAATTCTGACACATCTTGTAACATGGATGAACTTTGGGGACATTATGCTTAACCAAATAAGCCAGTCACAAAAAGGCAAATACGGTATGATTCCATTTACACAAGGTACCTAATATAGTCAAGTTTATACACATAGGAAGTAGAATGGTGGTTCCAGGGGCTGAGGGAGGGAGGATGGGGAGTTGTTATTTAATAGCTATAGAGTACCAGTTTTGTAAGATGAAAAGGGTTCTGAAGATTGATTACACAACAATATTATGCACTTAATGTGATGAAACTATACACTCCGAAATGGTCAACATGGTAAATTATATGTTATGTTTATTTTACCACAGGTGAAAAATTTTAAAAAGTCATACACATGAATGTATATGCAATATCTTCATTACATTTTTAGGAATGAAATTATTTATCCTTGGGAATATTTTCAAGATCAAGATCTTGCTGTTACTTGTCTTTTTACTCTCTTTATGGGTTTTCTGTTGAAATTGTTAATTTTAGCACAGTCACATTTATCAATCTTTATCTTTATGATTGGCATTTTAAAAATCTTTTTTAAGGGTACCTGAGTGGCTCAGTTGGTTAAATGTCTGCCTTCAGCTCAGGTCATGATCCCAGGGTCCTGGGTTGAGCTCTCTGTCAGGCTCCCTGCATAGTGGGGAGCCTGCTTCTCCCTCTCCCGATCTCCCTGCTTGTGTTCTCCCTCTCTCTGTTTGTCAAATAAATAAAATATTTTTTGAAAATCTTGCTTAATATATCTTTCCCTACCTTGAAATATTCTTCTTATTATTAAATGTTTCAAAGGTTTCTACCCTATTTAAGTCCTTAATCCATCTAAAATTGATTTTGTGAAGCAGGATATTTACTTACTTTTTAACCCATAGAGATAACAAAATGTCTCTAGAGCATTTACTAAATAGTATCTTCTTTCCCACTGATTTGCATTTACAACTCTGTCATGAATCAAGTTTTTAGATTTCCATGAGTCTAGTTTTAGGGCTCTTGTTTGTTTTTCCATTGATTGCATTTTTATCTCTACAGCGCTGCCTTCTTCTTGTATCAAAGTGGCTCAGTAGGAATCTGCTTCTCCCTCTGCCCCTCTCCCCACTCATGCTCCCTCCCTCTCTCTCTCAAATGAATAAATAAATAAATAAAATCTTTAGAAAATAAATTAAGTTTCTTCTATTCCCAGTTTGCTATTTACATGGATTTATGTTGACTTACAGCTAATGCTAATTTGGTTAAAATAATTGGCTAAAGTAATGGTATGATTTTTCTCCTTTAATTTGTTAAAGGAGATACTTTATGCTGAGTTATATTGATAGATTCTCTAGGGTTAAACAAACGTGGTCATTAAACATTATTTTTTATATACATTTCTGGATTTGGTTCATTATGCTTTTCTTAAGATAATTCATTAATTACATTGGTTTGCAATGTTCCTTTTCTTCCACTGTCCTTGTTTGGTCATGCTGTCAAAGTTCCACTAGCCATTTAAAATTTGTGGTGGAAAAAAAAAAATAAGTAAAATGTGTGGTGATATTTTCTCTTTATTCTCTGGAAGAGTTTGTGTAAAATTGAAGTTAGATGTTATGGTATTTTCTTTGAATCAAGTTTATTAAATAAATGATTCACTTTCTTTAATATTTATAGGTACATTTCCTATCCATTTGTGTCATGACCTCTAAGTTTTTTTGATGGATATTACTAGAGGCTTCTTCTGGTTGGTATTTATGTTGTTTATGCTATATTCTTTTAAATTTCCTCCAAACTTAATACTCTCTTTTCATACATGTTATCATTAAGTTGTATTGCTTTTATGTTTTTTTAATGTGTTAAGTCTATTATTTATTTTATTCTTTCCATCGCTTTATTGGGTCTTCTGTTGAAAAAAAAATGTTTGCCCATATATTTGGTTCCTTTTTTGCAGGTATGAGAAAGGATTACACTTAACCACATTTTGAGGTTAAAGTGTGACCACCTGACTCGCACTGGCCAGTGAAACATGAGTATTTGTGACTCGTGTCACCCCGCCCAGATGTGCAAATCTTCATGACCTCTCTCACTGCTGTGACACATACAGAAGCTTTTTGTTGAGAGAGGGGAAGTTGTGGGACCTCTGTCAGCCTGAGATGCTGAGTGGCTCCAGTGACCAAGAATCTGTCAACTCCTCGTGATATAAAGTATAAGTTAGAAATAATGTTATGTTACTTTTAGTCACTGATACCTTGATTTTTGTTTCATAGCATATCTAGCTTTTCTTGACTCTTAAAACAACATATTAGCATTTGTTGTAACTCATAATACTGCTTGGGTTTCTATTATATTATTTTATATGTTTTTCTGTGTGTTTGAAATATTTTATAATATTTAAAATTTAAGTTAAAAATAATGGTAAAAATGATGATAAAAGAATGTTGTTTTCATGTTCATATATATTTACTTTATTTTAAGGAATAGGGAATTATAGGCTTGTATTGAACAACGTGCTCTAGGTCAAAATTGCAAAGCATATCCCTACATATTTAATTCAAATTCCTAGCACATTAAAACACTTCCATTTTCATTACTTAAATTCAGTTTCTATCTGTGCTTTAATATAGAGGGTTACTAATTAGTGTGCTTGGTTTCTGGTCTCAGGTTCCTTGCCCTGGGCCATATTCTGGGAGAGAAACTGTTAACCTGCTACAATCCCTGCAACCAAACACTTGAGAAATGTTTAGGTATCAATGCTTTGAAAACTGAATTTCATGTAGTAGTAATCTATTCATTAGTTCATTTTTATCTCTATATTCCAGGAATTATGATAGAAAGACCCTGCCATCTAGAAGCTTATAGATCAGTAAATAAGAGATCATGGGCCATTTCCTCTAGAGTTTCACTGACTCTAAATCAGTTTTTATTAAGTTTTTATTAAGCTCTGAGAATCTCCATGCCAAGTAGGCACTAGAAATAGGGACTCTTAAAAATTTCTGACAGAAAACTTTTTATTCTTCCCCAGAGCCCAATCAAAAATAAGCTTATCAGAAACAACCAGAAATTCTTGTCTCTTCTTGACCTACTGGGAAGATTTTCATGAATCTTTTCTTTTTCAAATCCTTTTTTTTTTTTTTTTGAGTGATCCTTTGCTGACTACAGGCTTTATGTAATATTTTCTGTTGTGACAGATGAAATACTGTCCCTTTTTATGTTTACAGTGTTCCTAGAAATCAGCAATGAAAACTCCAAAAGCTCAATAGAAAGATGGGCAAAGGACAAAAATAAATTGTTCAGAGAACAAGAAATACAAATGATTCTTAAATGTATGGAAAGATACCCATCACCATGCATAACAAAATAAAGTGTGAGATACCATTTTCCGTCTAGGAGATGAGAAAAAATTCCAAAATTTTGACATGGGCTTTGTGCATTAGCTTGTAGAAGAGACGTGCTTTTACAACATTGGTTCAGACTGTCAAATGGTACGATCTCTACAGAGGACAATCAAGCAGTCTTTCTCTCTCAAAATAAAACACGGATTTTTTCTATGATCCAAGGAAACCACTTCTAGGAATTAATTGTACAAATATATTTACAAATATACATTATGATGTAATTACATGTTTATATACTGCAAGAACCCATATCCATCAATCAACAATTATTTTCTGCACAAATGAATACTCTCTGGTGTTTCAAAAGACAAAGAAAATCTCCCTGGATGGATATGGAAATATCTCCAAGATACACTGTTAACTGAAAACATCAAATCTCATAAGATTATATACAAAAGATAGGCTACATTTTGGGTCTGAAGGAAGAACAACTACTTATATTGCCTAGAAGTCATAAAGAATCATAACTAATAAAATACATTATTTATAGGAAGGAGGGGAATTGATGGGAGGAGAGGGGGTAAAACTTACATAGTTTTTATTTTTGAACCATGTAGATGCATAATCCATTCAAAAATGAAGTATAAAATAATAACAACAAACTATAGTTCTGAGTTGTTCAAGCCTCTGTAAGGTCGAAGATTTCTTTGGGCTGCTCACGTGCTTATAACTCAGGCTTTAAATGTTCTCTTTCTGAAAGCTGACATGTTTTTGTTTTGTTTTGTTTTGTTTTTGTCTTTTTTTCCCCTCACTTTTTTCTTGTGAGCTCACCTATGTATTTAAAACTTAAAAAGGGGGGCTCCCAGGTGATTCAGTTGGTTGAATCCAATTCTTGATTTCAGCTCAGATCATGATCTGAGAGTCATGAGACTGAGGCCCACTTTGGGCTCTGTGCTCAGTGGGGAGTCTGCTTGAGATTCTCTCCCTTTCCCTCAGCCCCTTCCCCCTGTGCTTGTGCATGCACACCCATGTGCATACTCTCTCTCAAATAAGTAAATTTTTAAAAAAACCAAAATTTAAGAAAATGTCTTAGCTGGGGCACCTGGGTGGCTCAGTCGTTAAGCATCTGCCTTTGGCTCAGGTCATGATCCCAGGGTCCTGGGATCGAGACCCACATCGGGCTCCCTGCTCTGCGGGAAGCCTGCTTCTCCCTCTCCCACACCCTGTGCTTATAGTCCTTATTTCTTTCTCTCTCTCTCTCTCTCTGTCAAATAAATTAATAAAATCTTTTAAAAAAATTCTTAGCCAATATTTCAAGATTGCATCAGGAGAGGTCTCTAGTTAGTTGGCTTCCAGGTTGCTAGAGGCCCAGGATATGTTCATTTAGGGTTAAACACCCACAGGGATTCCTCAAAAGTCAAAGAACAAAAGTATTTTAACTACAAACTCACACAAGGCTTACCTAAGTGATTGTGTAGGAGACAACATAATTGGTTCTTTGTGATCATCCCTTCTTAAGAGGTAAAAAAAATGAAAGTCAATATTGGCTTGTACATATGAAATTTCTGAAGTATGATGTTATGGTTATTCTCCCCTGTTAATAGAGTGTGTGTTTAGTTTCAGATAATGAGTACGGTTGACCCTTGGGCAACCTGGGTTTGAATGGCATGGGTCCACTTATACATGGATGTTTTTATAGTACAGTATTATAAATGTATTTTCTCTTCCTTATGATTTTCCTAATAACATTTTCTTTTCTCTAGCTTACTTTATTATAAGAATACAGTATGTAATACATAAAGCATACAAAATATGTGTTAATCAACTATTTATGTTCTCAGTAAGGCTTCCTGTTAACAGTAGGCTATTAGTAGCGAAGTTATGGAGGGGCCCAAAGTTATACATGGATTTTGACCATATAGGCAGTTGGCGCTCCTAACCACCCACATTGCTCAAGGGTCAACTGTATGTTTAAATACACCACATCAGAGATCATTTGTTCTATGTAGCAAGTTTTAGTCATAAAAATGTTTTATTCCCTGAGTATTATCATCCTAAATTATATAAAGTAGTTGCACCAAGAGTAATTAAGTCTTTTACTCTTCAGTTTGCTTCCATTTCTGATATTAATTTTGGGGGGATAGAAAGGAGCTCTATAAGAGGCTTTGAGGCCCATCAGAAATTGTGATTGCCGTTAGAGCAACACTGCTAATTCAGCTGCTACACCATCACCATACAATCCCTTAGGATTCATCTCATGGAATAAGAAATTTGAAGTGGAAGATCTAAAAAAATCTAGTTGTGCATTAAATTATGTTCCACAAAAAAGATACATTGATACCCTACTCCCAGTACCTATGAATGTGACCTTATTTGGAGTAGGATTTTTCAGATGCCATCAAGGTTTTGGACATACAGTTTTTGCAGATGTAATGGTTAAAATGAATTTATACTGAATTAGGATGGGCCTTAATCCTTTCTGACTGTTATGAAAAGAGAAGAGACAGACACAATGAAGAAAACCATGTGAAGATGGAAACTGAGATTGGAATGATACAGCTGCAAGCCAAGGGATGCCAAATATCCACTCCTAGAGACTTTAGGGAGAGCATGACCCTAATAGCACCTTAACTTTGGACTTCTAATATCCAGAACTATGAGAGAATAAATGTCTTTTCTTTCAGGCCATTCAGTTTGTGGTAATTTGTTGTAACAACCCTAGGAAACATAAGACACAAGTCAAGTTCAAAAGATGTTATTTATATGATTTCCATTTTTAATCATAGTCATCCCCTGCCCTCATGGAATCAAGATTGGAAGAACAATAAGATGGGAAATTCATGCCTCTATTTCCTTCTTACATTACTATATCCATTAAAAAGACCTCATTTCCATTTTTAGGGGCTTAGTGTTTAGGAGTGCTTACTTTTATCAAACTCTTTTGTCATTTGATGGAAAATGTAGGCTGAACTTATTATAAAATAATATGATTAACACTGTCAAACACTGCAGGGGTTTATATGTGAAAAGCATCCTTCCCTCCTCCTAGTTCAATTGTACTCTTCAGAGATAAGCACTGTAAACAGTAATATAACAGTTGCTATGTGCCACACAATCATCTATGTCTTATTTCCTTTAGTATATTGTAGGTATTTTTTAATAGTAACTCTTATAGAATCTACCTCATTCTTTAAAAATCACAGTATTCTATTGCAAGGGTGTAATAACAAATATACCAAATGTCTATTTATGAGCACTTAAACAGTTCCAATGTATTAATTGTGCTACAATAAATGTGCTTGCATATATATCTTTAAGGATTTGTACATAAATATCTAAGGACAAATTCAAAGAAGCAAAAATGTCAAGGCATGTACAATTAAAAATTTGATATCTATTATCGAATAACTCCTAATGAGGAATGTTGATACATTTTCATATCACCCAATTCCCACAGGTAATTCAGAGTACATGAAACTATTAAATAGTAAAATCAAAATAAGATTGATTTGGTTAAGTTTTACTATCAAAGATACACTCAATTTTAAATCAAATTAAGTAATCATAAAGTGTTTTAGGGATGGAGAAGGCAAAATCTTTTCTACACTCTTGACCTTAAATTTCTCTGTCCATCAAGAGTCAAAAATGTCTTTAATCAACTTTCTAGGGAGCACTGAGAAGTTATTTTATTACAGACATTTTCCAGAAAATGACTCAGAAGAAAGTGAATCTATGAAATCTTTCAATTTGCAAGTATCTATGTTGTAGCAAAGAAATAAAGACACAACTAAACTAAAGCAAGAAAACCACCATTAATGAAGTAAGTTTTTACCCTTAAATTTGAACACTTGGGTTAACTTTGAGACAGTATGATTTATATCACCTGTAGTAAAATGAATTGGCCAGTCCAGGATGGATTATTTCTGTGACTAATGTGAGAAGTAAAAGAGGAACAGTGGATAACTAATGGTGTCCCAATTATCCTTAGGAGCAGTTGATTGCTAACACCAGACTCATAATGTTCTGAGCTCTAAGTTATTAGTATTTTGATGTCAATTTATGCCCAAGTTCTAGGTGTCTATTAAATAACATATTCTCCATATGGAATTGTATGGTCACCCTACATTTAACAGATCATTAATATATATTAGTGTCTCTCTTATTCTCCTAAAATTAATTTTGTAATACGGGTTGCACTTTTCACTCATAAAACTGCATCTTTACTAAACCTATAGACAGAAGCTAGGACTTAAGATGGTGGAGTAGTAGGCTTTATGCTTGTCTTTCCCTTGAACACAACTAGATAATTATCATTCTGAACACCCAGGGAATAGCTCTGAGGACTGAAAGAACACAATTGGAGGGAGAAAAGTGGCACATGGTGGAAGGCAGAAGGGGTAGTGTTGTGATTTGGGGGTGAAAAGACTGGTGGGTACTGCAGAAGGGAGGGAGTCCTGATTCTGGAGAGAAGGGAGAGAGAGACAGAAAAACAGACAGAAGATTGTACAAAAAATAACTTTCCTAAAACCACTGACTGAGAAAAATGAGAGGGGCCAATTATTACAAGTGTTAAAAGCAGCAGAGCTGAAGTTCTGAAGTTTTAAAAGTCTGTGCCACCTCAGAGTGGAGTCTTGTGAGTGGTATTCCTGAGGGGAAGGAGGACAGTGGCCTGGGAGTGGAAAATGTGGTCTGAGGATCACCTGGGTTGTACCAGGAGAGATAGTTCCCCTTCTTGGAATGCATTTGAGAGACATGGCACTTTGTGTCCAGGGACAAAAGAGATGGCAGGTGGCAATGAACTGTCCCATTCATTAATACAGAAGCAGAGATGCCAGCTGAGTGCAGCTAACTTAGATGCTGGGTTTTTGCTAATGCTTTACCATAAATTCCAAGCCCCTGCACATTCATGTGACTGCCATTCTGGGACAAGCCAGTAGCACCCACAGTATGGCAAGTCCCTCCCCAAGAGGATCAGCATGGGTCTGCACTGTGCTGGGTCCCTAAAATTTAGTCTTTTAGAACCCAACTGCACTTCTGAGGTAAAACACAGGAGCCCTGTGCTGCCAGGTGGGCAGATGGCTCAGACACAGGTAGGGTGAAGGCAGGATCTGACTGAGTCCTGGACACAACAGGAGAAATTGTTCACTCTTCTGTTGGGCTTCCCAAACAGTGGTAGATGTGAACTCCACTCTCCAGGGAAGACAGTAGGATGGTGCCATTTCTTACCCCTCCCATCACCACAGGCTGACTTCATTGAGGTACACAGTGCACAGAGTGGAGGCTTGAGCTGCTTACACCAAGCCCTGGCCCCTGTGCTCTGCAGGTGCCTTTTTTTTTTTTTTTTTAAATAGGGCAAGTGTGACTGAGAACCAGAGCACAGCAGGCCCCTTCCCTAAAAGATTAGCACAAATCCCACAGACACAACAAGTGTGCTGATCATGAAGTGTTGCAAATCTTCAGCTCCAGTGGAATAGGACTAGGCACACACTTTCCTAACACACAAAAGACAGAGACCTAGACAAAATGCCAAGACAGAGGAATTCATCCTGAAATGACAAAAAGAGGTCATGGTCAGGGAGCTAATCAAAATAGATATAATATTCCTGAACTAGAATTTAAAACAACAGTCATAAGGATACTAGCCTGGCTGGAGAAAAGCATAGAAGAAACCACAGAAACCCTTATAGCATAGACAAAAGACCTAAAAACTTATCAGGCCAAAATAAAAAATGCTGTAACTAAGATGCAAAACCAACTTTTTGTAATAACTACAAGGATGAAAGAAACACAGGAAGAAATAAGTGATATAGAAGATAAGATTATGGAAAATAATGAACCCGAAAAGAAGAGGGAAAGAAAAATGTTGGATCATATTGGATCATGAAGGTAGACTTAGGGAATTCAGTGACTCTATAGAGCATAACATCCGTATCATAGGAGCCCCAGAAGAAGAGAGGGGGAAATGGGACTGGAGGTTAATTTGAGGAAATTGTAGATGAAAACTTCCCTAATCTGGGAAGAGAAACAGACATCCAAATCCAAGAGGCACAGAGAATACCCATTAAAATCAACAAAAGCCTGCCAACATCAAGAAATGTAGTAAAATTTGCAAAATACAGGAATAAGGAAAGAATCCTGAGAGCAGCAAGGGAAAAGAAATCCCTAACCCACAAGGGAAAACAAATCAGTTTAGCAGTGAATCTATCCATAGAAACTTGACAGGCCAGAAGAAAGTGGCATGGTGTATTCAACATGCTGAATGGGAAAAATATGAAGCCAAGATTACTTTATCCAGCAAGGCTATCATTCAGAATAGAAGGAGAAAAAAAAAAAAAAAAAAAAAGAGTTTCCCAGACAGACAAAAACTAAAGGAGCTCATGACCACTAAACCAGTCCTGCAAGAAATAGTAAACGGGACCATTGAAGTGAGAAATACCAAAGGTAACAAAGACTAGAAAGAGAGAAAATCTCCAGAAACAGTGACTTTACAGGTAATACAATGGCACTAAATTCATACCTATTGATAATCACTCTGAATGTAAATGGACTAAATGTTCCACTCAAAAGACATAGGGTGTCAGAATGGATAAAAAAGAAGGCCAATCTATTTGATGTCTATAAGAGACTCATTTTAGACCTAAAGACACTTTCAAATTGAAAGTGAGGGGATAAAGAATCATCTATCGTGCTAATGGATATCAAAAGTAAGCTGAAGTAGCCCTACTTATATCAGACAAACTAGATTTTAAACCTAAGACTGTAAGAGGAGATGAAGAAGGATATTATATCATAATAAAGGGGTCTATTCAATAAGATCTAACAATTATAAACATTTATGTCCCTAACTAGGGAGCACCCAAATATATAAAACAGTTTATAACAAACATAAATTCATTGATAATAATATAATAATAGTAGGGGATCTTAATCCCCCCCCTTATAGTAATGGACATATCACCTGAGTGGAAAATGAACAAAGAAACTATGACTTTGAATGACAAACTGGACCAGATGAACTTAAAAGATATTTTTGGAACATTTCATCCTAAAGCAGTAGAATACACATTCTTTTCGAATGCACATGGAACATTCTCCAGAATAGATCACATTATGGGTCACAAATCAGGCCTCAACAAGTTCAAATAGTTTGATATCATATCATGCATATTTTCTGATCACAATACTATGAAATTTGAAGTCAACCATGAGAAAAAATTTAGAAAGACTACAAAAACGTGGAGATTAAAGAACATCCTCTAGAAAAATGAATGGGCCAGCCAGGAAGTTAAAGAAGAAATAAAAAAGAATACATGGAAGCAAATTAAAATGAAACATGATACTCCAGAACTTTTGGGATGCAGCAAAGATGGTCATTAGAGGGAAATATATAGAAATCTAGGCCTACCTCAAGAAGTAAGAAAAATCTCAAATACAACCTAGCCTTACAACTAAAAAAAGCTAGAAAAGGAAGAGTAAATAAAACCTAAAGCTAGCAGAAGGGAAATAATAAAGATTAAAGCAGAAATAAATGACATAGAAACAAAAAGCCCAGGAGTACAGATCAACAAAACTAAAATGTGGTTCTTTGAAAGAATTACTAACATCAACAAACTCCTAGCCATACTTATCAAAAAGAAAAGAAAAAGGACACAAATAAATGAATTCATGAATGAAAGAGGAGAGATCACAACCAATTCCACAGAAATATAATTATAGCACAATATTATGAAAAATTATATACCAACAATTGGGCAATATGGAAGAAATGAATAAATTCCTAGAAACATATAAACTACCAAAACAGAAACAGGAAGAAATGGAAAATTAGAAATGACCCATAACTGGCAAAGAAATTAAATGAGTAATCAAAAATCTCCTAACAAAATTCTCAGGGCAAATGGCTCCCAAGGGGAATTCTACAAGGCATTTAAAAAAGAATTAATACCTCTTTTTCTCAAACTGGTTAAAAAAATAGAAGTGGAAGAAACACTTCCAAACGCATTCTATGAGGCTAGCATTACCTTGATTCCAAAACCAGACAATGACCCCACTAAAGGGAATTACGGGCCAATATCCCTGATGAACATGGATGCAAAAATTCTCAACAAGATACTAACAAATCAAATCCAACAGTACATTACAGAATTATTCACCACAATCAAGCAGGATTTATTCCTAGGCTACAGGTATGGTTTAATATTACAAATCAATCAATATGACACACCACATTAATAAAAGATCAGATAAGAACCATATGACCCTTTCAAAAGATGCAGAAAAAGCATTTGACAAAGTACAGTATCCATTCCTTTTTTTTTTTTTTAAAGATTTTCTTTATTTAACAGATAGAGATCACAAGTAGGCAGAGAGGCAGGCAGAGAGAGGAGGAAGCAGGCTCCCCGCTGAGCAGAGAGCCCGACGCGGGGCTCGATCCCAGGACTGTGGGATCATGACCCGAGCCGAAGGCAGAGGCTTTAACCCACTGAGCCACCCAGGCACCCCTACAGTATCCATTCTTGATAAAAACCCTCAATAAAGCAGGGTTAGAGGGAACAAAGCTCAGCACCATAAAGGCCATACACAAAAGACCCACAGCTAATATCACCCTCAATGGAGAGAAACTGAGAGTTTTTCCTCTAAGGTCAGGAACAAGATAGGGTCTTCACTCTTAACAGTGTTATTTAACATTTTACTGGAAGTCTTAGCCTCAGCAACCACACAACAACAAAAAATAAAAGTTATCCAAATTGGCAAAGAAGTCAAACTTTCACTATTTGCAGACAACATGATACTTGGTAGAAAACCCATAAAGCTCCACCAAAAAATTGTTAGAACTGATACAAGAATTCAGCAAAGTTGCAGAATTAAAATCAATTTATAGAAATCTATATTTCTATACACCGATAATGAAGAAGTAGAAGGAGAAATGAAGAAATTGATCCTATTTACAATTGCACCAAAACCCATAAGATACTTAAGAATAAACGTTACCAGGGACACCTGGGTGGCTCAGTTGGTTAAGCAGCTGCCTTCGGCTCAGGTCATGATCCCAGCGTCCCGGGATCAAGTCCCACATCGGGCTCCTTGCTTGGCAGGGAGCCTGTTTCTCCCTCTGCCTCTGCCTGCCACTATGTCTGCCTGTGCTCGCTCTCGCTCCTCTCTCTCCAACAACAAAAAACCCAAAACAAAACAAAACAAAAAACGTTACCAAAGAGGTAAAAGATCTATACTCCAAAAACTATAGAACACTGATGAAAGAAATTGAAGAGAGCAAAAGGAATGGGAGAACATTCCATGCTCATGGATTGGAAGAACAAATATTGTTAAAACATTTATATTACCCAGGGGTGCCTGTGTGGCTCACTGGGTTAAGCCTCTGCCTTTGGTTTAGGTCATGATCTCAGGGTCCTGCAATTGAGCCCCACATTGGGCTCTCTGCTCAGCAAGGAGCCTGCTCCCTCTTCCCTCTCTGCCTGCCTCTCTGCCTACTTGTGATCTCTCTCTCTATCAAATAATAAATAAAAATCTTGAAAAAAATGTTTATACTACCCAAAGCAATCTATACATTTAATGCAATTCCTCCCAAAATGCTGATAATAACATTTTTCACAGAGCTGGAATGAACAATCTTAAAATTTGTTTGGGACCACAAAAGACCCAAAATAGCCAAAGCAATCTTGAAAAAGAAAAGCAAAACTGGAGACATTATGATTCCAGATTTCAAGCTTTATTACAAAGCGGTAGTCATCAAGACTCTATATGGTACTGTCATAAAAACAGACACATAGATCAATGCAACAGATAAGAGAACCCAGAAATGAGCCTACAACTATATGATAAACTAATCTTTGACAAAGCAAGAAAGAATATCCAATGGAAAAAAGACGGTCTCTTCAACAAATGGTGTTTGGAGGACTGGACAGCCACATGCAGAAGAATGAAACTGGACCACTTTCTTACATGTACAAAAACAAACTCAAAATGGATGAAAGACCTAAATGTGAGACAGGAAGCCATCAAAATCCTTGAGAAGAACACAGGCAGCAACATTTTTTACTTTGGCCATAGTAACTTCTTACTAGACATGTCTCCAGAGGCGAGGGAAGCAAATGCAAAAGCAAACTATTGGAAGTTCATCCAGATAAAAAGCTTCTGCACAACAAAGGAAACAATCAACAAAACTAAAAGGCAACCTTCAGAATGGGAGAAAATATTTGCCAATGACATATCTGATAAAGGGTTAGTATCCAAAATCTATAAAGAACTTACCAAAATCAACACCCCAAAACCAAATAATCCAGTTAGGAAATAGGCAGAAGACATGAATAAACATTTTTCCAGAGAAGACATCCAGATGGCTAAAAGACACATGAAAAGATGTTCAACATCACTCATAATCAGGGAAATACAAATCAAAATCACAGTGAGATACGACCTTACGCCAGTCAGAATGGCTAAAATTAACAAGTCAGGAAACAATAAATGTTGGCAAGGATGTGGAGAAAGGAGAATCCTCTTATGCTGTTTGTAAGAATGCAAACTTGTGCAGCCACTCTGGAAAATAGTATGGTGGTTCCTCAAAAAGTTAGAACTACCCTGTGACCCAGCAATTGCACTGTTCAGTATTTACCCAAAGGATACAAGCATGCTGTTTCTAAGGTGCACCTGCATCTCAAGGTTTATGGCAGCATTATCAACAATAGCCAAATTATGGAAAGACTCAAATGTCCATTGACTGATGAATGGTTAAAGATATGGGATGTGTGTGTGTGTGTGTGTGTGTGTGTACTGGAATATTACTAAGTCACCAAAAAGAATGAAATCTTGCTATTTGCATTGTGGATGGAGCTAGAGTATATTATGCTAAGCAAAATATAGTTAGTCAGAGAAAGACAAACACCATATGATTTCATTCATATGTGGAATTTAAGAAAGAAAACAGATGAACATGGAGGAAGGAAAAAAGAGAAGGAAGATAATCATAAGAGACTCTTCATTGTAGAGAACAAACTGAGGGTTGATTGAGGGGAGATGGGTGGGGGATGTACTAAATGGGTGATGGGTATTAAGGAGGGCACCTGTTGTCTTGAGCACTGGGTGTTATTTGTAATTGATGAATTACTAAATTCTACTCCTGAAACCAATATTATCAATATGTTAACTAACTAGAATTTAAATAAAAATTTGAAAAAATAGTCAAATAAAATTTAAAAATAAACCTATAAAAACCCCCCCTTCAGGTATTGTTCAGAGCAAAATATTCAAAGAACACCAATGGTGATTTGTAGTCCTCTTAAGTGTCAGCATGTAAGCTGCTTAAGAATCTGATTTCCTTATAAAACAACACCTATACAAGATTTGTATTGGCCAGGCCATCAAGCTACCTGACCTGGTTTGCCCCTCTCCTGAAATTGTGAAAAGGCAGGCACATCCCTGCAAAATATATTTGCCTGTTTATATATGTGTATGGTGGTGATGGTGGGGGTTGGGGGAGTGAGGTAGGTTCTCTTGTGCTGGGGCCAACTCACTATCCAGGGTTCTTTGCTTTTCTAACCCAGAACATTGGTGGTGGGAAGACATGATATTGGACTCAGCCAGCTAGCATGAGTTGTGTCCATTTGCACTTGTCCTATGGTTTTTTCCTCAGAGCTGGACCCCTTTCTGTTCTCTCATGTCTTATTTTCAAGCAGAATTCCTAGCTCTGTAATTCACTTTATGTCCCCTAAATTCTTTCCATCTGGCCATAAATAGCCTGTATCTACTTGTGTTTCCTTGGAGACTGTCTCACTTGCCTCCTCTCCACTATTAGGGCTTCAGCTTTCATCCATGTTTTGCCCACTAACTCACACTAATTCTACTACAGCAAACATGACCCTTTCCTAGCAGGCTTTATGGCCATCAGAGCACAATGCTGTAGCATCGTGCTGGGAGCTAGAGTTGACCTATCCAACAGAGAGGTAAGATCCCTAGCATTTCCAGGTGGGAGGGTAGAGAATAAACCCCAAAACTTAGTTTCAACGTCCTTCTCTCTGGAAACCTCTGTCTCCCAAAATTATTAATAATGGGTTCCAGTTTCAAAACAAATAGTTTCAAATAGTACATTATTACATAACATGTAGGAATGATGATTCAAATATTTTAATTTTGTAAACAGTTTTGGTGCATTATAATAAAGCAGAAAGATTTTTAAAAGCCTTGTAACTTTTTCTTTGCCAAACTTTGTCTTGCAGAAAAAGGTAGAATAACAAAGATCTGGAAATGTTGTCTTCACAATTTATTTATTTTTCTATTTTGGTTAAAAATTTGCATAAAGACAGTAGTCAAAATGTGTATGTTCATTGCTTTCATATGTTAAAGATTCATCATGGTGTGCTGGAAAAGCCAGGGACTCTGGTCACACAGATCTGAGATAAAAATTTAGGGATAAAAATGTAACTGTGACATTAAACAGCTTGCTTGACTTTCCTGAGGCTCATTTTTATCTCATCTGTATTAATGATAGCTAGATGTCCTCTCTTTCAAAAGTTTAAATAGGAAAAAAGAAACATCAAGGCACTTAGCACAGTGCTGGTCAGTGTAAATTTCCAGAATGCATTAGTTATTTTCTCAATCTGTTTTCAAAAATGAACAATTCTTGGGGTACCTGGGTGACTCAGTCCGTTAAGCATCTGTCTGGCTCAAGTCATGATCCTGGAGTCCTGGGATCAAGCCCTATGGCAGGCTCTGTGCTCTGTGGGGAGTCAGGTTCTCCCTCCCCCTCTGCCCTTCCTTCCAGGCCCAGCCCCTGCTCTCTCTCTCTTTCCCAAATTAATTTTATTAAAAATCTTTAAAGAAAAAACATTGTTCATTCAGATAGAAAATTATACATAAACAAGTCTATAGATGCTTTCAAACTTCTCTACTTTTCTTCTTTTTTATTTCTGCAATACAACTCTTGGTAGCAACATGTGATGAGGACACATGAGTGACACCAAAGAAATCTGGGAACTTAAAGACCAGCAAATTACAGAAGATGCTTATGAATAAAACAAGTGAGTAACTGTTTCACTCACCAGTAATGGAATTGATTCTTAATATCTTCTAATAGGAAAAAAAAGTTAATAAATGAATGAAACAAAAATGTATCCACCTAGACCTTTCATTTAAATAGCATTTGGCTGTTTGTACCCAGCACCTCTCCCTTTCTTCCCACTGAAAGATATACGAAGACTATGATAGAAAAAGTTACAAAAACAACACTGAACACTAAGGTTCATAGGCCACCTAAACTCAGATTTTGCAAAGAGTCTTTGGTAAGGACCAAAGCTGAGAGTAGGTATGATTAGAAAAAACAAAAACTTTCTGAAGGTTACCTCATAGAGGATCCAGATTTCACCCCATAAGCAGAGATGATACTTTGCACCTGTCCCACTGTAGTTTCAGTGATTGGATCCTCAACATCAATAGCACGCAGAATATTAAGTTACTGTCCTTCTATTGTGCATCTATTGTGTCTTGGACAACGGGAATACTGTGGTTATACCTCCGTCTTTTTGCCTCCTGACTCCTATTATTTGGAGTCAAAGAAAGAATACAGAAAGTCAGTAGGACAGGGCACGTCTAGTTATGAAGCATTATTGCCAAAGAGATATAGTTTCCACAAAATAAAACACTGCAGCAAGAACTGAACATTATCAGAAATTTCTATAAGAAATATGTCCTGAAAATTGCAGGAATTTATACAGCTTATCATTCAGAATAGAAAAGAACAAGAAATTTTCTGTAGGATAAATAGCAGCCACAGGGATACACAGCTGAACTAGGCATATTCTTGCAAGAAACTGAGAATTGATTCAGGAGCTGTTTATATCAACCTTCTCTCCAAGCTATAGATGTGAAAGAGATATAACCATTATCTAAGAACATATGAATTGCGCCAAGGGTAATCCACACAATCTGTCTCTTGACCAATACAAAAACTGAACAAGATTTGGCTTCATTCAATGATGACCAAAAAGAACAAGAGAGAGAGATGAAAATACTGTAGAATAAGGGAAAATAAACAGCGACTAAAAACTCAAAGGAAGACAATAATTCTGAAAAGGGCCTAATATGTAGTCTATTCTAAGGTTTAGAAAATGAGTAGACATTCTTAATAGAATGCAAGAAATCTTGGCCTCTTTGAAATGGGAGCAGAAAATGGTAAGGGGGAAACATGATTAGCTAAAAGGAGAGCATAAAACGATAAAAAGAGAGGTGACTAAATAAGGATTTCAAGACAGTAAGAAAAAAATAGCATGGTTAAAATTCACTGCAGAAGCAAAGAAGCAGAAATAATATTACATAAAATTAAATCAGTGATACAAAGAAGCTTCCAAAGCTTTTCCAGACACGGTGAGAAAGAACAAAGATGAGAAAATTATAATAAAGAAGATAAAGCATGGAACAAAAATAGAGAATCAATATGATTTGAGAGAAAATGGAAATCCCAGGCAAATCAGAATAATAATAGTGAAAATGTAAATAAAAAACAGTTTCCTAAACTGAAAAACTACCTGCTTATGTGCCCAAAGAGCTTATCACATTCCAGGAAAAAGCAAAAAAAGAAATGAACATTTAGATATATCTTGGTGTAATTAGTTGTAATAATAAATTAAAAGTCCTCATTCTGTCCAGAATACAGAAAACAAACAAATAAGCCACTGAATCTTGACCTCAGGACAAAAATTAAAATTAAGGTACATTCAGACTGTTTATAAATAAGCAACATCTAATAATAATCATATTTATTATTCAATGAGTGCCTGCTACATATAGCATGGCTTACACATTTTATCTCATTAATTAAAGCAACAGCCCTGGGAGATAGGTTATATATCTCCATTTGGGGAAACTGAGATTCAGACAATTAGCATGACCAAGATTCTATAGCCAGAAAATTGTGGAATTAAAATCTAGCCTACATTTATTTTATTTACCTAAAACATGTGCTCTTTTTATTGTAATACACAATCTCTGTAATACTTTGGGGAAAATACCTTTGATCTAAAATTTAGTACCCAAATAAGTTGTTTTTAGCAAAATGTACTTGTCAGAAAGAGGAATCTATTTAACTTCATGGAAAGGAAGCTAAGCTGGATAGGTCTTTTGAAAAGAATCTCACCGTGGCCTTTGTATTTCTAAATCCAGGACTGCTTTTTAGGTACAGAAAGACCCCTTGGTCTGTCATGTCATTTTTGTAACAGACTAGGAATAGGGTCAGGTTACACCCTTTTACCTCTGGCTTACTTCCCCACAAGTCAGCCTGCAAAGCAGCACTGGCTCCCCACCACTGCTCCTGAAATAGAATCATGTCATCTTTCCCTTGAACATATAAAGAGATGCAAGACACTGATACTACATTGTTGTGAAGTGTACCAACGTCAGCAGGTCGCCATCCACTTATTTAGATGACCCAGGAAAAAGGAGTCCAGTGACAGACCAGTGGAATATATGATGAGCAAATTTGTGTGATCGAATGAAATGCTACAAAATGAAAATGTATTATGTGACATTGAATGAAAGATTGCAAATACTCTGAAATGTTTTTTAAAAAACGAAAGGAAAATAATTTCCCATCATTATCTTTGAAGAGATGTTTGGGTTCAGTTTGCTTCTCTGTTCACTTTTAGGAAGAATTGTTTTCACAGATTCACTTCCGAAGAGAGTGGCTATAATCGTCACACTTCCCTGCTCTGAGAGAATTAATTGTCAAATTATTTCCTTTGCATTGATATGTTTTTGAACTTGACAATGAATAAAAAAGGACATGTTAATGTCGCACCAAATGAGGCTTAGAACACCTTTGGAATAGAAGACATAGATGGAAATACACATGCAAATAATAGTGTGACACAGAGAAGCAAGTTCTCAGCATCTGGACATTTACAAATATAATCGACTGAAGCCGAGTGGTTTGAGGGGACTTAAACTTTCCAGAACAGGTCAATGTTCAATGTTAACTATTATTTAACTCAACAATCTTTTATAAGGCTTTGTCAGAAAAGGTAAGATCATGATAGCTATAGATTACTGTAATAGTTGAGAAAAAAAAAGGTGAAAGAGGACAGTTGAAGAAACTGAAGCCTGCTGAAGCCTTATTAAGATATGTGTTTACTTCCTAACACACAGCATGAATATATTTGTCTTTTATTATCACATTAAAAAATGCTTCAATAAGTTGATGTTAAAATGTTTTAAGGACTTAAGAAAACATATGCAGATGGCTCCATAGGACAAATTATTTGATGACCTTTAAATTGGCTGGTAGCGATTAATTTACTGAATGCAGTCCCAATTGGATATTTGCAATAAAAATAGTGATATAAAAAAATACTGACATAATAGTTTAAACTTCTGATTATCTCCACTAAATCTGATAATTCTATAAATGTGATGAGAGAACTTGTTGGTAAGATTTGGTTGGCTCAGTTTCTCTTGTTCAGCTAACCAGTATTTAATTTGGAAAATCCTGAATAATGCATTTGGCAAGAGACTCTTTCTCATTTCGAAAGAGCCTCACCACCGTATTATGCATAACAAAGCTCATAAAAGTAATCCAACTAGTCATAAAGCCATCTCAATAGAGAAAAAGAGATCAAACAGACTGGAATGTTTTCTCATATTTTGCCATAAATACTTTCTTGAGATAGATCATTGGGTAGTCATTAATATTTTGAAGTATGAAGCCTCTTTTCACTTTATTTTTTTTTAATTTAATTTTATTTTTTCAGTGTTCCAAGATTCATTGTTTACACACCATCACGTTGCCTGATTTCAAGCTTTACTACAAAGCTGTGATCACCAAGACAGTATGGTACTGGCACAAAAACAGATGCATAGATCAATGGAACAGAGTAGAGAGCCCAGATATGGTCCCTCAACTCTATGGTCAAATAATCTTTTCACTTTAATCCTATCTATCAGCCCTCTGTTCGGACAAATGCATATGTGTTCAAGGAACATTCTCATATGTCTTTGAGCCCATTCTTGGACCTCTGGGGTTTTCTTGGATGACCATTAAGAATCTTTATGGTGGACTAATATCTGAAATATTACTTTTCTGTCATCATTAGATCACTAAACTTCACCGTTACTTCTCCCATCTTATCCTCATTAACTCCTCTTCCCTCCTCTTCCCAGAAACAGAGCTATTCGTTTTTGTTTATTGAATTTTAAAGCACAACATAAATGTGTTCAGACATCTAATTGATTTTAATACTTAAAAATTCTCAAATATTCACATAGATATGAGTTCTTCCTTGAGTGTCACTAAATTGAATTTGTTTCCGACTTGTTTCAGATTCATGCTTCAGAAGTGCCATGGGTGTTTAAATATCACCCATGGTTAACATCTGGTGGGATACTTGAAGCAATAAAGAATCTTAGATGAGTATTCAAATTCTCAGGTCAAGCTAAACTAGCACATTTACTGTTTGTTGTGATATGAATTTTAGCTTTTGGAGCATGAAAGGCCAAAAACTGTTGAAGGATTTGGTTAATCTGGTTAAAGGTTTTATTGAGGTAAAATTAACACCCAGTTACTACACATGTGTTAAATGTACAATTTGAGGCTTTCTCATGTTTATAGCCCCACTAAACCATAACCATAATCAAAATGATAAGCATATCTATTTTCCCCAAAAGTGTTCTCATGCCCCTTTGTAAGATCTCCCTCTAGACACTTAGTATTTGTTTTATCTCCTCACCCCCCCATCATTGTCAGGCAATCACTAATTTGATTTCTATCATTCAAGGTTAGTTTGTAATTTCTAGAATTTTTAAATTAAATCATAGTACTTGTATTCATTTTGGTTTAGTTGTTGTCATTCAGCAGAATTATTATGATTTTAGGACTTACCCATGTCTTTAATGTGACCAGTAGTTCATTTATTTTTTATTATTATGTAGTATTTACTTGTATGGATATACCACAATGTATTTGTTCATTGTTCATGAACCAAAGAATGTGGAGAGCCTCTGGAAGCTGGAAAAGGAAAGAAAAATGGATTCTCCAGATCCATCTGGAGATACCAATGGATCTCCAGAAGTAACACAGCTCTGCCAACCAATTTAAACTTCTGATCTCTAGAACTATAAGATAATATGTTCAATAAATTAAAATTTATGTTGCTTTAAGCTATCAACTTTGTGGCATTTATTATAGTAGCAATAGATGACTAATGTAATGCTTTTTATCATGTTGAAGAAGTTCCCTTATGTTTCTAGTTTGCTGACGGCTTTTGTAAAGAGTCGGCATGAGATTTTTGTTAAATGTTTTGTCTGCATCTGAGATGATAATATGGCTTTAATTTTTTATTTTTTGTTGATATGGTATATTAATTTCTAAGTTAAAACCAACCATGCATTTATAAGATCAAATATAGGATTAGTTAAATATGGAACAGAATAGAAAACCCAGAAATGAACCTACAACTGTATGGTCAATTAATCTTCAACAAAGCAAGAAAGAATATCCAAGGGAAAAAACTCTTCAACAAGTGATGTTGAGAAATATATACACCTGAAACTGGTATTATACTCTATGTTAACTAACTGTAATTTAAATAAAAACTTTAAAAAATTCCCCAAATACCTAATGTTAAACCAACCATCTATTTATAGGATTAAAAATCCCATTTGGTCATGGCATATTTTCTTTTTATTTATTGTCCAATTTGTGTTGATAAGATTTTATTAAGAACATGAGGATAGGGTGTCTGGGTTGCTCAGTCAGTTAAGTGGTTGCCTTCAGCTCAGGTCATGATCCCGGGGTCCTGGGATGGAGCCCCACATTGGGTTCCCGGCTGATCAAGGAACCTGTTTCTCCCTCTCCCTCTACTACTTCCCCCGCTTGTGCTCTCTGTCAAATAAATAAATAAAATCTTAAAAAAAAAAAAAGGAAAAGAACATGAAGATAATGATTTGTTGTTTTCTTTTCTACTAATGTTTTTGGTTGTAATATCAGATTTCCTTACTTTCAGTTCTCTGGATGAGTTTGTATAGAATCACAATTATCTTTTCCTAAATGATTGGTAGAATTCACTTCCGAAATTATCTGGGCCTAGAATGTTCTATATGAGAATTATATAAACTACAAGTTCAATTCCTTTAGTAGATATTGTTCAGATTATCTATTCTCCAGTGAGTTTGATAGACTGTGTTTTTCAAGGAATTTGTCCATTTTGTCTAACTTATCAGATTTACTAACAAAGAAATTGTTCATATTCTTATCCTTTTCACATCATAAAATTTCTAGTGATGTCATCTCCCTCATTCTCATTATTGGTAATCTGTCCATTCTCCAAGACCCCCTTCCCCTTAACTCTGGTTATATAGGTTGACTGACTTTATTGATCTTTTCAAAGAAGCAGTTTTTGGTTTCATTTATTGCTTCTCTGTTTATTTCATTGAGTCATTGATACACACATTGATTTTTATTTTTCTTTCTTCTTCTCATATAAGGTTTGTTTTTTTATTCTGTAAAAATGGAGATAACTTTGTAATTTTGATTAAATAATTTCAATACATTGAAATATATTCATTCTTCATAAGTGCTTCATAAAGTAGAAGTTGAAACCTTTAATTTAAGATCTTTTCATTTCCAAACCAGGCATTTATTACTAAAATTTTCCCTCTAAGTACTGCTTTAACTACATGCTCAAAAAATTTAACATATTGTATTTTCATCTTCACTCAGTTCAAACAAGTTTATTGGATTTTTTCAAACTAGTTTGTTAGATTGTTGTTTAGTTTCCAAATATTTGGGGATTTTAAAAAAGTTTTTATTTAAATTCCAGTTAGTTAACATAGAGTTTAATGCCAGTTTCAGGTGTATTGATATCCCAACACCACTTTTTGAAGAGACTGTATTTTTTCTCTTGGACATTCTTTCCTGCTTTGTCGAAGATTAGTTGACCATATAGTTGTGGATTCATTTCTGGGTTTTCTATTCTGTTCCATTATCTATGTATCTTTTTGTGCCAGTACCATTCTATTTTGATTACTACAGCTTTGTAATAACTTGAAGTCCAGAATTGTGATGCTTCCAGCTTTGCTTTTCTTTTTCAAGATTGCTTTGGCTATTCGGGGTCTTTTGTGGTTCCATACAAATTTTAGGATTGTTCATTCTAGCTCTGTGAATAGTGTTCTTAGTATTTTGATAGGGATTGCATTAAATGATAGATTGTTTCGGGTTGTATAGACATTTTAACAATATTCGTTCTTCCAATCCATGAGTATAGAATGTCTTTCCATTTCTTTGTGTCATCTTTAACTCCTTCCTTCTTTCCTTCCTTCCTTCCTTCCTTCCTCTCTTCCTCCCTGCCTCCCTGCCTCCCTTCCTTCCTTCCTCTCTTTTTCTTTCTTTCTTTCTCTCTCTTCCTCTCATATTTCCTTCCTTCCTCCGTTCCATCCCCCTCCTTCCTTCCTTCCTTCTTTCTCTTTCTTTTTTCTTTCTTTCTTTTCTTTTGGTTGGGGTAAGGTAGGGGCAGAGGAAGAGGGAGAGAGAGAATCCCAAGCAGGCTCCATGCACAGTGTAGAACCCAAAGCAAGGCTCAATCCTACAACCCTGGGATGATGACCTGAGCTGAAATCAAGAGTCAGACTCAATCAACTGATCCACCCAGGCACTCCTTCAATTTCTTTCATCAGTGTTTTATAGTTTTCAGAATACAGGTTTTTCATCTCTTTAGTTAGGTTTATTTGTAGGTATCATATTGTTTATGATATAACTATAAATGGGATTGATTCCTTAATTTCTCCTCATATTGCTTCTCTTTGGTGTATAAAAATGCAACAGATTTCTATACATTGATTTTGTATCCTGCAACTTTACTGAATTAGTTTATCAGTTTTAGTGGCTTTTTTTTTAAGATTTTATTTATTTATTTGACAGAGAGAAATCACAAGTAAGCAGAGAGGCAGGCAGAGAGAGAGGAGGAAGCAGGCTCCCTGCTGAGCAGAAAGCCCGACGCAGGGCTCGAACCCAGGACCTGGGATCATGACCTGAGCCGAAGGCAGCGGCTTAACCCACTGAGCCACCCAGGCGCCCCAGTTTTAGTGGTTTTTGATGGAGTCTTTTATCTTTCTATAATCGATTTCAAATTCAATTTTACTGTAATCAAAAACATACTTTTTATGATATGAGTAATTTTAAATTTGTTGAGACATTTTATGGCTCAGAATAGGGTCCTTCTTCCATGTATACCTAAAAACAGTATGTATTCATCCTCATTAGCCATCAGGGAAATTCACATCAAAACCACATTGAAGTACCACCTTACATGAGTCGGAATGGCCAAAATCAACAAGATAGTAAACAACAAGTTTTAAAGGGGATGTGGAGAAAGGGGAACCCTCTTACACTGTTGGTGGGAATGCAAGTTGGTGCAGCCACTTTGGAAAACAGTGTGGAGATTCCTCAAAAAATTAAAAATAGAGCACCCTATGACCCTTCAATTGCACTACTAGGTATTTACCCCAAAGATACAGATGTAGTGAAAAGAAGGGCTATCTGTACCCCAATGTTCATAGCAGCAATGACCACAGTCATCAAACTGTGGAAAGAGCCAAGATGCCCTTGAACAGATGAATGGATAACGAAGATATGGTCCATATATACAATGGAGTATTATGCCTCTATCAGAAAGGATGAATACCCAACGTTTGTATCAACATGGAACCATGAGAGACTCTGGACTCTTAGAAACAAACTGAGAGTTTTGGAGGGGAGAAGGGTGGGGGGTTGGGTGAGCCTGGTGGTGGGTATTATGGAGGGCACGTATTGTATAGAGTTCTGGGTGTGATGCATAAACAATGAATTCTGGAACACTGAAAAGAAATAACAAAAAAAAATAAAAAACTTGGATGGGACTAGAAGAAATTATGCTGAGTGAAATAAGTCAAGCAGAGAGAGTCAATTATCATAGGGTTTCACTTACTTGTGAAGCATAAGGAATAACATGGAGGACATTGGGAGGAGAGGAAAAGTGAATTGGGGGAAATGGGAGGGGAAGATGAACCATGAGAGTGTGGATTCTGAGAAACAAACTAAGGTTATTGGAGGGGAGCGGGGTGGGGGGTTAGGTGAGTCTGATGGTGCATATTAAGGAGGGTATATATTGCATGGAGCACTGGGTGTGGGGTATAAACAATGAATTTTGGAACACTGAAAAAAATTAAATAAAAATAAAAAAAAACAGTACATATGCTTTTACTGGCTATAGTGTTTTACACAGGTCAATTGTGTCATGTTTCTTGATAGTATTATTTTCAAGTCTTCTACATCCTTGTTAAATTCATCTTGACTTGTTTAATTTATCATAAAGAAGAAGTGCTAAATTTATAGAAACTTATTGTCTCACAGTTCTGAAGGCCAGAATTGCTAAATCAAGGTCTCAGCAGGACCATGTCCCTTTTATGATGCTAGAGAAGAATACTGTTCCCTCTCCCCCAGCTTCCAGCAGCCTCAAGCATTCCTTGGGTTTGCAGATGAATTATCACTTCAATCTTCTGTCTTCAAGTGGCATTTTTTTCTGTCTTCACATTGTCTTCCCTCTGTGAATGTCTGCCCTTTGTTGTCCCTCCAAATATCCCCTATGAAAAAGGACACCCATGAAATGACCTCATTTTAATTTAATTATCACTATAAATATCATTTTTTTTTTTTGCAAATAAAGTCACATTCTGAGATATTGGGAGTTAGAACTTCAGTATGTGTTTTTTGAGAAGACATAATGCAACTCATGACATGGGTCTTTCTTTTTAAAATATCCAGTCTGACCATGAATCCCTTTACATAGGGATGATTTGACTATATGCAATGTGATTATCGAGATGATTGAGTTTAAATCTATAATCTAGCTATTTGTTTCTAATTGTTTCATGTTATTGTCCTCTCTTTTCCCATTTTTCTGCCTTCTTCTGGATTAATTTAGTATTGATTTTATTTTATCTCCTTTGTTGCCTTGTTATCAATAACTCTTTGTTGTGTTACTTAATGAGTTGCTCTATGGATTAGAGTAAAATGCTTTAACTATAGTCTACCTTCAAATACCATAAAAATATTATGGCATATTTCCATTTCTGTCTTCTGGGACTTTGTGTTAGTGTTGTCACCCATGCTACATTGTTATTATTATTGTTTTAAACAACTGATTATTTTTAAAGAGAATTTATGTAACAAGAAAAATGTTTTATATTTGCCCATGTATTCACCATTTCTGGTACTCTTTATTCCTTTTGAAGATCCAGATTTTATTTCTAAGAAATTAATTAGATAAATTAGAGATCCATAACCACCTAAAAGTAAGTAAGAATAATAAAACATAACCTCTGTCTCTTGAGCTTATGTGAAAGATTTTTATATTTTAATATCAATAATAGTTGAGTTACAAAATTTTTTTGAAAACATACTTATTTCAAATAATAAGCACTATATTTATTTCAAAAAATGATAATTATACTATTTGATTAATAACAGTGGGAGCATATAAAAAACTTGACAATGTAATTATTGAGTAAGAATTCCTTTGATTAATTTTTTAAAACATTAGGCCAGTGCTTTACAATCATTTTAATATTATGGTGGACAGAGAATATGATCATATCACTGTGACATACTGAAGTATACTGATGAGGCTATTTCATGGCCTAGGAGCTCTATCATTGGCTCCACAAAGTCCTCCAAAAGGTCTAAGTGTAAATATCAGTATAATTCTGACCTATTGAGAAACTTCACATTAAACCACAGTACTACAGTTTGTTACTCCACTGGCCATCCAGTCTTATTCTAGCTTCACTTAACATGTCCTTATGATTTTTTTTTATTTTCATGTTAGATGGTAGGGAATAGGAACAAAGCCTAACCTGTAAAACAATTTTTATTAAACTTTGACATTATTGATACTCCAACTGCAAGTTTATAAAAAATGCTAGACAAATGGAAATAATGACCAAAGACAGAATATAATTTGTCATAGGGTCAATACCTGATAATTTCTGGGAATCATGCATGTCTTTACATCCATGATTGCATCTGACTAAAAAGTGGATTTATAACTGAAAGGAAGAAATAAAAATCATAAGCCTAGAGAGTAATATTGTCTTTTTTCTTTTCTCAATTCATTGAAAGTAGAAAGTTTCTCTTTCTAAAAGAAGCAGAAGGAGAACTAAAAATGCTATGACAACAGTGAATAACAGCATCTATAAAGAAGACTAGAAATACTTAGTAGATAAATTTGCCTATCTTTATACTCAGGTTGATCAAATGTTATTGAGACTACAGCTTTTAGTAATACTGAACAATGAATGGTTCCAGCTGCTGGATTAAAATTGTAGCCCATCATTTCCCTTCTGAACTTTTTATAAGGTTTTATCTAAAGAAGCAATAGCCATTGTTGGCAAAGACTCATGCTCCTTGCAAAGAAGTGCTTTGGTCAACAATAATGTCAACAAGAATATTAGTCTTCTCTTTCGAAATTCAATATTATCACAGTCTCCTAGAAGTAATAAAAATAAAGTATGATACTTGGGTTTGTACAATGAAGCTGTTGTGTTTGAATACTGAGAGTAACCAGAGTGCTACTGAGAGAAAACTTAACCTAATAAATCACTGTTCTCTATCCCAAGTGTAAAATCCTTCCTAAATGAAAAAGAGAAATGTTTGAGCTTGAGTTGCAGTCCTTTTTTTTTCCCATTTATTGAAGTATAATTGGCATACCATATTACATTTCACATTTTTTTTTGAAGACTAATCTTTCCTGTGTCACCTTTGATTTCATGGCACCGATCAATTTTTGTGCCAGCCATATGTCAGTTCTCAATGAACTAAATAGTTATATATTCATTTGTTGTACTGATACTCGGGTTCTTTGATTTTTTTTTTTTTTTGTACTGAATACCAAAATCAACACTTAAATTTTATCTAATTGAATCTTTAAAAATGGGGAGATTATTCTTTGAGTAAATATATATTTTAATTCTTTATGTTATAACTTATAAATGGAGGCCTTGAGTCCAAGAATTGAAGGACCTATGCTCAATTTCATCTAGTATAAGTGTCCCTAAGCTCTGCCTTTTCACAGCCATTCTCATAAAGCCATTCTCATAAGTCTTAAAAATTTAGGGGTACCTGGGTGGCTCAATCTGTTAAATGTGTGCCTCTGGTTCAGGTCATGATCTCAGGGTCCTGGGATTGAGCCCCCATATCATGGGCTCCCCACTCAGCAGGGAGTCTGTTTCTCCCTCTCCCTCTCCTCCCTCCCACCATCATTTATGTTCTCTCTTGCTCTGTCTCACTCTCTCAAATAAATGAATAAAACCTTAAAAAAATTAGAAATAATATTATTTGTATAAGGATGTCATACACTTCTTTACACTTATTTTCTGTTGTTGTTGAAGCACATTCATAGCTTTATTTTTCATGCAAACACTTATTTAGTAACACTTATTCACAAATGTGCACTTTTAAAATACTTGCCATGTAGTTTACCTTTTGCAGAAGATGGGAAATTGATGGAAAGTCATGGTCTCTGTTTTTCACAACTTTTTGGTTTATTTGTGGGGCTACATATTTAAAATGCTAATTACTATTGTGTAGTAAGTGTACTTATAAAGGTATATTTTATGAATGAAGTGAAAAGAACTATGTGAACGAAGTTTAGAATCATAACATTGAGTAAAAAAAGTAAATCTCAGTAGACAACTTAAACTATGACAGTATTTTTATAAAACTCAAATAAAAACCCAAGCAAAACCAAAAATTTAGAGATACCTCTGAAACATAATAAAATCATAACAATGATGATAATGATAATGATGATGATGAAAATTTTAGGGGATAATAAAAAGTCAGGATGATGGATAAAAGGGAAGAGATCAGGGAGGAACACCAACTAGATAAAACAGTATTTTTTATTATAAGTTATGTTGGGTGGTGGAGTCAAGTGTGCTCATTTCATTATTATAATTCATAGCACAAATATGTTTTTATCTATGTATGATATTGTTGAAATGTTTACTTTTTAACAAGGAAAATTTCTATCATATAGAAGAGTAGGGAGACTAGTATAATACACTTCACATTCTTATCACTCAGGATAAATGAGGATCAACCTATGAACAATTGTATTTAATCTCAGACACCATAAAATTTCACCTGTTGAATATTTTGGTATGTATATCTTAAAGAAAAAGATTATTTAAAAAAGTAACCACAGCTTCATTATCATATTAATGATAACAGGGGAGCCTGTTTCCCCTCTCTCTCTCTGCCTGCCTCTCTGCCTACTTGTGATTTCTATATGTCAAATAAATAAAATCTTAAAAAAAAAAAAGTTTTTACATATTTGTTTTCTTACTCAGGATCCAAATAAGGAACAACCATATATTTAATCTGTAGGTTCTCCTTCATATTTTTTAATTTTAATTTTTTAAATGGGCTTTATTTTTAAAGTCACTTGATATACACAGTAATACTGAGCAGAAATTCTCATATACTCTCTGCTCCCACACATGCATTATCCCACATTATCTCCTATTATCAACATGCCCCACCAGAGTAGTACATTTGTTATGACTTGTAAACATAACTTGACCCATCATAATCACCCAATCCATAGTTTATATTAGGGCCTACACTTGGTGTTGTACATTCAATAGGTTTGGGCAAATATAAAATGATATATATTTACCATAATAGTACCATACAGAATATGTTCACTTCCCTAAAATTCTTTTGTGTTCTGCCTATTCATGCCTCCCTCCCTTATAACTCCTGGCAGTCACTCGTTTTTTGTTTTTACCATCTCTATGGTTTTGCTTTTTCTAGAATGTCATCCAGTTAGAATCATCCAATACAGAGCCTTTTCATATTGGCTTTTTTCACTTTGTAATATTCATTTAAGTTTCCTCCATGTCTTTTTCTGGCTTGATAGATCATTTCTCTTTATACTGAATAATATTATTGTTTGGATGTATCACAGTTTATTTATTCATTCAGCTAATGTGGGACTTCTTGGTTGCTTCTAAGTTTTGGCCATTACACACAAAGCTGCCAGAACTCACTCTGCATAGGTTTTTATATGGACATAACTTTTCAGTCTTTGGGGTAAATATCAAGGAATGTGACTGCTGAATCACCTGTGAGGTGGTATAGTATTATTTGAAAACAGACTTAGATTCGTTGTGTATTGCAAACTCCAGGGCAAACACTAAAAAAAGTTTGGAAAGAAGTATAATTGATATGTTCATAAATAGTGAGAATACCTTATAATAAAACAATCCTAATTCCTTCCTCTTGTCCCTTGTATTATTGCTGTCATTCATTTCACTAACATAAGAATAAGCATATACATGTAGTTGACATGTTATTTTTTTACATTTTTTTTATGCTTAGTTGACCAGCTTATAGTACATCATAAGTTTTTGTTGTAGTGTTCAGTGATTCATTAGTTGCATATAACACCCAGTGTTCATCACTACATGTGCCCTCCTTAATACCCATCACCTGGTTACCTCATCCCCCCTCCCCGCTCCCTTCTGTAACCCTCAGTTTGTTTCCTGGAGTCCAGGGTCTCTCATGGTTTGTCTCCCTCTCTTATTTTTTCCTACTCAATTTTCCCTCCCTTCCCCTATGGTCCTCAGTGCCATTCCTTATGTCCACATATAAGTGAAACCATACAATAATTGTCTTTCTCTGCTTGACTTATTTCACCTAGCATAATCTCCTCCAGTTCCATCCATGTCGATGTAAATGGTGGGTGTTGATCATTTCTGATGGCTGAGTAATATTCCATTGTATATATGGATCACATCTTCTTTATCCATTCATCTGTTGAAGGGCATCTTGGCTCCTTCCACAGTTTGGCTATTGTGGACATGGCTCCTATGAACATTGGGGTGTATGTGCCCCATCTTTTCACTACATCTGTATCTTTGGGGTAAATACCTAGTAGTGCAATCACACTTTAAATCTTTCACTCACTCTCTTCTTCCTTGCATGGTTTCTAAGAAGTCAGGTGTAAATCTTACCATTGCTGGTCTATAGTTAGGTATTTTTTCCTCTGGCTTCTTTCAGGACTTTTCCTTTATCTTTGATTTTTCTGTAGTTTGAAAATGATTCTCCCCAGCTAAGGTTTTTTGTTTTGTTTTGTTTTGCCATTTATACTACTTGGTGTTCTCTAAGCTTACTAGATTTGTGGTTTTATGTCTGACATTAGTTTGGGGACATAGTTGTTATTTTCTCAATATTGTTTAAGTTTCTTTTGTTCATTTCTCTCTTTCTTCTCCATTTAGAATTCCCATTACACATGTGTCATACCTTTTTTAGTTTTTCCACAATTCCTGGGTATTTCATTCTGGTTTTTAATCTTTTTTTTCTTTGCTTTTCAGTTTTGGAGGACTTTATTGAGATATCCTTAAGCACAGAGATTCTTTCCTCAGCTGTGTCCTATTTACTAATGAGCCCGTGAAAGGCATTCTTCATTTCTGTTACAGTGTTTTTGAGCTCTACTATTTCTTTTTGGTTCTTTGAATTTCCATCTCTCTGCTTATGTAGTTTATCTGTTCTTACAGGATGTCTATTTTGTCCTTGGAGCCATTACCATCCTTTTCCAGTCTCATTGAGATATATTTGATGTATAACATTATATAAGATTAGTGTGTACAATGAGATAATTGATATACATATGTAGTGAAATGATTACCACAATAAGGTTAGTTAACCCATCCATCACCTCACATAATTACCATTTTTTACTACTGTGGCGGTTTGGTCAACATGGAAGTCTACTCTTTTAAACACCTGAAACTACTGTAACATTTTGTGTCAACGATATTTAAAACAGTTTACTCTTTTGGCAGCTTTCAAGAATACAATACAGTATTGTTGTTAACTACAGTCATCATGCTGTACGTTAGATCCCCAGAAGTTATTCATCTTATAGCTGTAAATTGGTATTCTTTGACCCACATTTCTTCCTTTCCCCACCGCCCCCAACTCCTGATATCCCCCAACCTGCTCTGTTTCTATAAACATGAGTCCCTTGCATCTTAATCATGAAATTAAACTCCAATCTGTAAATTCAAACATATCTGCCATCTGAATCGTTCTGATGCTTGCTCTGTTTCTTTAAATTGCCTTTGCTTTTTACAATGTTTTATAATTTTTTTTTGGTAGTGGAAAAGGATATACGGGGTAAAAGGAACTGCTGTAAATAAGCCTTTGGTGATGTGGTGAGGTGTGGGGTGAGGGAAAGCTTTCTATAGTCCCATGAGTAGGTCTCAGCCTTTTAGTGGATTTGTACTTGGGCTGTGAACCTCACACCGGTTTCTCATTCTCCAATCCCTCTTTTTTTTCTTTTTTTTTTAAGATTTTATTTATTTATTTGACAGAGATCAGAAGTAGGCAGAGAGGCAGGCAAAGAGAGAGGGGGAAGCAGGCTCCCTGCAGAGAGCCCGATGTGGGGCTCGATCCCAGGACCCCGGGACCATGACCCGCGCGAAGGCAGAGGCCTTAACCCACTGAGCCACCCAGGCGCCCACAATCCCTTCTTCTTAAGTGGGATAGAGTAGTTCGAGGCAGCTGGGGCTGTTTCTCTTCCCCCAGGTCTGATAAACACGCCAGCAGGTAAGGCTCCGGTTAAATAGTTCCTCCTGTGGGCAGACACCCTATTAAGAAGAAGGGTGCTCTGGCATATTTCAAAGTGGCTGCTTTTCCTCTTCCCCAGCCAGAGACAGAAGATGAGTTTTCTCCCATAGCCACTGTGAGAACCTAGTTGAACTATTGGAGGTAAAATTCACAAAAGCGCGCAGCCCCTCCATGACTGGGTGTTCCTTTTGTTTCTATTTCTCAGATGTGTCTGTGTTGAGCCTCCAACGGTTCCTCAGTTGAATTCAGATATCCCTGCCTTGGTGCTGGTTCCTGCAGAGACTCCTGCTCACGGGTATTTGCTCTGGTAAGTTGTGATTCTCTATATTTGTCCGTTGGTCTCTCCAAATTTGGGGGACATTGGTTTGCCCTATGACCTCACTTCTCTTAGGAAGCTAAGAAGAGTTGTTGATTTTTCACTTTGTTTACTTTTCTACTTTTTGTTAGGACAGTGGGGTGACTTCTAGCTTCTTATATGCCAGACTGGAAAACACACCAGAAGTCTCTTTTTTCTTAATCAGTTTGCTATAGAGAGTCCTGTGTTAAATCTAGCTGCATTTTATTGAATTTTACCAGTTCTGTTCTTATAGTATCATTGAATGTATTTCTCTGTATTCTGCAAATTGGTAATTAGAGGTAGAGGCTTGATCTGATTCAGTTTTACACTTTGACAAGATTGCTTTCAGATAGTACATAAGCTTTGTTAAGGAGGTATATAGTATCTGGATAGCACTATTTTTGTGATTTTAGCCACTGTTGATAACTGCTTTGTTTCACTGTTTCCCTGGGGTTGCAAAATAATATTCTATTGCATTTTGTGTTTGTTATTTGATTTGTTCTCTAAAAAGTAACTTCCCCTTATCAGCTCTTTAGTGACCATAAAATGCAGTTGATATAGGAAAGGCAGGAAAAAAGCTTGATTTGTTTCCCTTTATTTACCAGTTTTCAAGAATATAAGCTGGTTCTTAAGCATTCTGCGAAAATGTACACGTTTTATCTATCATGAACTTAAGGATTAAGTACACTCAATGTGATTCAATTTATTGCAGTTATTATCTTTAGTGAAAATCAATTTTTCTTATCTTGGGCCAGGAGAGTTTGGGCTTTTTATTTGTTTGTTTGTTTGTTTTTGACATAATAGACTTTGATGATATCCTTATTGTCTGGTATATCAGGTTATTTCCGTTCATCTTACACATTTTTGGGGAATCACCCATTTTACTAAGCCTTGCTTATTTTCATGAGAAATGTATTTTCAGATCACAATTGGGATACTAGAGATATTCATCTCTCAACTTTGAGATAAGCAGGTTATTTGCGAATTGTTTCTGGGCCTTTTCACTGGAAAAGCTAATTATCTGTATATTGATAAAATTATAATTCCCTCTCTTTGGGGCCTGTTCTATTGTCATTACTCCCTACCTTAAGACAACAACTATCCAGAAGTTGATCTATATCCAGACCATGTTTTTAAACTGAGTTTATATCCTAGCTTTGTCACTTAACTGTGTGGCCTAGGGAGAGTTACTTGACCTCTCTGGATTGTTGACTGAGAACAGAGGCAGAACTGAAGTAAAACAAAACCATTTATTTGGGGTCTTAGAATTGCAATTCGGGGAGCACAGATTTGGGTAGCAACGTAAACTGTGGTATTACTAGGAAACAGAAATCAGGGGTCCTTAAAGACAAAAAGAGAATGCTTGTATTTTTTGTTTACAAATTTTGATGGGTATTGCTTGCAGAAAACTCATCTTGGCTAAAAATAACTGGTTCCTATGTCCATCACTAAGCAAAAGTCCATTACTGTAGCAAGCTGTAGGTGTTGGTAGAATCCTTGGAACATCCGAGGTTTGGCCCAGTTCAGAGGTTTATTGTTCCACTCAGTAAGGGTATGCATGAGGCTCCTATTAATGGCCTCCCAGTTCCATTTTAAAATCTCTTAACATAAGTGACTCCCATTTTATTTTACCTCTCACAGGTTCAAGTTTACAATATATTAAAAAGTATTATTGTACTAGTATACCAATCTCAAAAGTTTCTTGTAATTACATACTTAGTATATAAAATGTGCTTAGAAGGGGGCCTGGGATATGAGAACAATATTTTTTTAGCCATCATTATTGTTAATCATCCAAAAGCAATATATAGGCTTGCATTAAATTTTGCATAAAATGTTGAAACTTTCTTTTTTCATTCAATATATTATGTTTTCATATGCTATCCATGTTGATATTTAAAGAATGGTTCTTTCACTCTGAGATATGTGGTAATATTTAGAGTTATATATAAAAATACTATATAATAAATGTTGCAGTAATAATATGTGTGTATGTATATTTAGTTCTCTCAAGATCATCACTTTCATAATTTCAGTTATCACATATATGTTGATAGCTACAAAATATGTTCTTAATTTCAACTTTCTACTAAACTCCAAATCCTATGCCTCCCTATGGTAGATTGAAGTTAATGGCCATCATATTTTTCATCTTCTTTCATCCAGAGACTGAATCTTGAATCTGGGATGACATATGTTGACCAATAAAATGTGGTAGAAATTATGGTGTACAACTATGGCATTTGCAGCTAGCAATTTCCCTCTCTTGGGAATATTACTTTGTAAAAACTCCCGTTTAGCCTGTTGGTAGATGAAAGGACACATGGGGGTATACCAGGTGGTGAAAATAAAAGGTGGAACCAACTTCCAGTCCTGTGAATAGGGCCCTTTTGTGCTCTCCACCCTGTTGAGCTATTAGGATGGCTACAGCTACATGGGTGGCCAAGTATATATAACCCATGGACTAAATCCAGCCCACTGCTTGTTTTTTCATTTCCCTTCATTGCTTTTTGTATCACAACAGGAGTTGAATAATGTGACAGAGACTTAGGACCCACAGTTAAAAATAGCTTCTCTCTGGTCCTTTTACAGAAAAAGTTGGCTGACTCTTATTTTAAGCCAATCTGTTTGTTTGTTTGTTTGTTTGTTTGTTTTACACAGCCCTGTATAGCCAATATACTCTGCTATTTTCTGGGCTCAAATCTGTCCTTTCTTCTGCATTTGTTAGCTCTAACAATATTATTCCTATTCGTTTACCTAAACTGAAACATTAGGGAGCATGTAAGCATTTCTCCCTTCTTTCTCTTTCATATCTCCCCAATTTATCACCAAATTTTATAGAATATATATTTTATATCTCTGTTTAGTTCATCTCTTTTACAATGCTCTTCCTCAAGAGCCTATAAGATCTTTCCTGGATAATTATAGTTGTCTCATTTATTCATTATTTATTTTCTTATGGCATAAAACCGTGTTTATCCTAGATCTGGACATAAGTGGATTAATAATCACAGTCCATGTGATCAAAAATAAAATGGTGAAATGAAAATGTCAGGTTGATAAGAGCTGATAGAGACAAATGAACAATCTTATGGAAGTACAGATGAGGGACATTTAATTCAGTCTAGTTAGATATGTCAGGGAGGAGCCTTCTAGTTAAGGTAATGCTTGAAATAATACGGAGAAGAAAGGGAATTCTATAAAGGGAAGACATTGTAGTTAAATTTACAGTGGTGAGAAGCAACAGAATTTGTAGATAACCCTGGAAGTAGTTTGACATTGCTGGAGCAGAAAGGAATGTCAGTGTAGAGAAGTAGGCACAAGCCAAATCATAATGGGAGGGGTTTTATCCTAAAGATACACAAACATTTTCACTGGGGGCACCCAGACATATTTTGTTTAAAATACATTAATTTTGTTTTATTATTTTCCTCTCTTCCCCTCTGTTCTGTTTCTTAAATTCCACATAACAGTGAAATCCTATAATCACTGTATTTCTGTGGTTGACTTATTTCACTTAGCATAATACCCTTTAGTTATATACATCCATGTTGTTCATTGCAAATGGCAAGATTTCTTTTTTTCTTGATGGCTGAGTAGTATATATCTTCTTTAACCATTCATCTGTCTGATGGACATCTGGGCTCTTTCTATAGTTTGGCCATGGTGGACATGGCTGCTATAAACATTGGGGCACAGGTGCCCCTTTGGATTGCTACATTTGTATCTTTGTTGTAAATACCCGGTAGTGCAATTGCTGCGTCATAGGGTAGCTCTATTTTCAACTTTTTAGAGTAACCTTCAAACCAGAGAGGGAGACAAACCATGAGACTCTTAACTACAGGAAACAAACTGAGGGGCGCTGGAGAGGAGGTGGGTAGAGGCATGGATACCCGGGTGATAGACATTAAGGAGGTACACATGATGTAATTGAGCGCTGGGTATTATATAAAACTATGAATCACTGACCTCTACCTCTGAAACTAATACTATATGTTAACTGAATTCAAATTTTAAAAATAAAATTTAAAAACTCCGTAGATTTTTTTAAAAAAGAAGTAAATCAAAAAATTAATAGTAAAAAATAATAAATTAAAAAGTAATAATAAAAAAAATAACCACCACTGGGGAGTGACTCTTTAACCAGTACTTTCTTTAGATGGCTATTGCTGATGTTTAAAAGAAAGTTATTTTTTGTACAATCTTTTGGTTATTATATACCTTACTAAATGTATTGCTTCTAAAGTTGTTAATTCTCATTGTTATTTTACATCACAAGATCCTATGATAATATAACTTCCCCTTTTTTATTAAAAAAAACCAAAAACCAAACACATTAATTCTGATATCTTTGATTTCCACATTTGTTAAAATTGATCAGCCAGAGAATGGTTTGTAGTTACATTATTCATGTCAGTTCTTATTTCCTATCTCCCTTCACAGTCACACTTAACCTACTAAGACACCGAGAAGGAAAAAAAGAAAGAATGGCATGGGTTAGCTATCAGTTTATTGCTTCTTAACTCCATATTCAATATTGATTAGTCTGCTTGTGATCCTAGATCTCAATCTTTTACACATTTCTTTTTTTGCCAGTAGAGGGCTGTAGAGTAAGACGACGGGAGATAGGGGTTTGTCTTCTAGATTCAGGTACCTCCACCTATTCTCAGCTTGCTGCTACAGGGTTTTGCAGTCAGCAGTATACAAGACACACAATGGTGCTCACCTTCAAGTGTGCCAGGCCCAGCATGTATTTTTCTGTCTCTGAGCCTTGACCTTGTGATCATGGGCCAGCTCTGACCCTTGACAACTCTGCTACATTTATCACCATCCAGTTGGCTGAAACTATTCTTTCTTCAAAGAGGTCTGAATCCCAGCTCTCAGAAAAGGGCCTTGTTATATTTTTATTCCTTCCTTTCATACTCTCTCACAGTCCTAAAATATTCTTTAAAATTCTCTTTCATTTCTTAAAAGCTAATTTCCTGTAAATATTTAATATTTCTTTTCTCCTATTATAGCTCTTCAGATTACAGTTTTTTTTTTCTCCTGGTTGAATTCTGAATGATACAGAACACTATTTAAACATCCATAATAATTACATGGCCTATCCCTGTCAAGAATAAAACCTTCAGTATGCCAGGAAAGGAGAAAATGTGCAGTATTGGGAAGTACAAAGTCTAGTTATATTAATATTAATCCATGGTGATGTCTCATGCCTTTTCCTGTCCTATGTAACTTTTGCTAGGAATGTCACGTGAAATGAAAAGTAGAGTGTTTTAGTCTATGTTGAGATTGTCGGTATGAAGATATACTCAAGAGTGGGGAAGTGATATTTCCATGTTTGGTCATGATAGACTAACAAGAAGCAGATATCACCACCAAGACCAAAACAAAACCAAAAACCAAAACAAAACAAAAAGCCCCTAAACCAAAAGAAAACGTAAGGAACAATGGTTTTCATACACTGGACAAAAGGTAGTACAGGACAGTGATAGAGATTCCTTCAGAGGAAGAAACAAATGAACAATAGACTTGTTCGACCTTACTGTCTGGATTGAGTTTTCAGGCCATAGAACAAGTATGGGGTTCCTAAACAGAGCCTTCTAACACACAGGATATTGAAGAGAGTCCTCAGAACAGTACTACCTCATACAAAGGTAGTGAGGCCAAATTATCCCCAGACTGAAGACTGGGAATGCCTCACAAAGCTTACAAACATGTCCTGAAATGATCAAACTGTTTCCAAGTAACTTTACTGTGTCTCAGAAAACAAAAACAAAAACTAAACCAACGCTCAAACAAAATAAAACCCAACACCAAACATAATACTCACAGTAAGTAGAATTCAATAAAAAGTTAACAAACTTGCAAAGAAACATGAAGTTATGTCTCAGAATGAAGAGAACAATTAGACAATACAGAAACAAAATGACTCCAATATTAGAACTGGGCTATTAGTAAGTGGGTAGGTGTTTCAAGGAATCACATTAAATCATTCATTGTATCAGAAAATAAGTGAGGTATTTTCTAGAAAAAAGTAGATCTGAATTTGTTGGTTGCCTTGACCATTAGGATTAGATTTGACAACTTACATGGTAGTCATTTTTCAATAACAAAGTTGATCTGTAGTTAGAATGTTTAGACAAAAACTAAATTAAAAAATGTGATGCAAAATTAGTGTTGACAAATATATACATATATATTTATATTAACATCAGCTGCTTCATGTATTTGGGTGTTCCCACGTTGGGTGTATAAATATCAATAATTGTTATATCTTCTTGTTGGATTGTTCCCTTTATGATTCTATAGTGTCCTTCTTTGTCTCTTGTTATGGTCTTTGTTTTGTCTATTTTGTCTGATGTCAGTATTGCTGCCCTGGGTTTCTTTTCATTTCCATTTGCTGATAAATACTTTTCCATCCCTTTGCTTTCAATCTGCATGTGTCTAGGTCTGAAATGAGTCTCTTTTAGGCAGCAAATAGATGGGTCTTGCTTTTTTATTCATCCTATCACCTTACGTCTTTTGATAGGAGCCTTTAGTCCATTTACATTCATAGTAATTATTGATGGGAATGTACTTATTGCCATTTTTGTTACTTGTTTTGGGGTTGTTTAGTAGCTCCTTTCCTTCTCTTGCTCTCTTCTCTCATGGCTTACTAGCTTTTTTAGTGATGTACTTGGATTCCTTTCTCTCTCTCTCTCTCTTTTCATATCTATTACTGGTTTTTGGTGCGTGGTTGCCATTAGGTTTATATATAACATCTCATGCATATAGCAGCCTACATAAAGTTGATGGTCACTTAAGTTTGAACTCATTCTAAAAGTGCTAAATTTTTACTCCTCCCCCGACACGTTTTAAGTATATGTTGTCACACTTTACATTCTTTTATTTTGTAAATCCCTTGATCGATTTCCCCTCCCTTGATGGATTTTTATAGGTACATTTATTTTTACTGCTTTTGTGCTTCCTACTTTTCTCAATCCTGCTTATGGTTTTTCCTTTCCACTTGGAGAATCCCCTTGAATATTTCTTGGAAGACTGGTTTAGTGATTATGAATTCCTTTAACTTTGTTTGTCTGGGAAACTTTACCTATTCTATCACTCTGAATTATGGCCTTGCTGGATGGAGTATTCTTGGCTTCAGGAGGTGAGAACAGATTTTGGGGGAAAATCATCAGTTTTCCTGCCATATATGCATAATTGGGTTCAAGGTGAGATAGTACATCACCTCTTTTTCCATTCAACAAGTATCTGGCTGTTTGTCCTGACCCTCCAAAACTATCTCTAAATTTAATTTCCCAGAACTAATTCTTTCATGCATTTTTTAAAAGATTTTATTTATTTATTTGACAGAGAGAGACAGCAGAAGCAGGGGAAAAGCAGGCAGAAGGAGGAGAAGAAGCAGGCCCCCTACTGAGTAAGGATCCAGATGTGAGGCTTGATCCCAGGACTCTGAGACCATGACCCGAGCAGAAGGCAGATGTTTAACCAACTGAGCCACCCAGGTGCCCCTTTCATGCATTTTTATAAGTGTCATGTCTTTGTTCATAGAACTACTATTGACTAGAATGTTCTCTCCTCAATTTTGTTTCTTTTCAATAACTTGCTGATGTCTTTTTATCCAATAACGGATGGATATGGTTGGGGCTTGGACTTTGATCTTCTTATGCTGAGTAAAATATAGCAGATTACAGGGATGAGGTTTCTGAGGGATGATTCTGGGTAGGGAAATTATGAATAAAATATTACACTTAATATACAGTTAAGCTACCCTTTTATGAAGTTGGTGCTTAGGAGGGTGACAATTGTTTCCAATAAAATGGACAGTGGATGAGAGTCAGCGCTTAGATATATAGGGATTTGTGAAGTTTTTTTTTTTTTCCCCTTGTCTTTTCCTCTCTCTTTGGTCACCCATATACTGAATCTGGTATTTGATTGCTATGTTGTTCCTTGTTTGTTATTGCTTTTCATATATTATTTAGTTTCTCTATTACTGGGGATTATTTTTTTTTTTAAAGATTTTATTTATTTATTTGACAGAGAGAGATCACAAGTAGACGGAGAGGCAGGCAGAGAGAGAGAGAGAGAGAGGGAAGCAGGCTCCCTCCTGAGCAGAGAGCCCGATGCAGGACTCGATCCCAGGACCCCGAGATCATGACCTGAGCCGAAGGCAGCGGCCTAACCCACTGAGCCACCCAGGCGCCCCTGGGGATTATTTTAAGAAAGGAAAAATAACCAACAATATAACCATACATTCTTGTATTTTTTTCTAAAACACTTAGATTGCTTTCTGAGCAATCTTTTCATTTGTATTTTTCTTCCATAGTTCAATGTCCTTTGGCAGAAAAGAGAGCTTAAATTTTATAGTTAATAGTTAAATTTCTAGTTTCTCATTTTATATGGACTCTCTATATTAATTGGCATCCACTTTTACGACATTCATCTCTTATTTGATTTACCGCCAACATGGTTTTGAGGACATTTTATTAGGAAAAGAACTAACAGTCTTTCTTAACTGTTGTTCTTTGAGAGGATTAAATACCACTGAACAATTATTGGAGTAACTATTTTCAATTCTCCCATAGGTGGTACATACCTAGTTCCATTCTAAATGCCTAGAAGATGAGTTAATTCATTGCATGTAACAGAAATCTTGGGTTATTGGGGCTCAATTTTTTCCCAGTTCTGGAGTGTGGCCAAGGGATTACAAAATTTTTCTTAGGAAAGGCATATCCTACTGAAATAGCACCATGAGATTTTTATCTTGACTTTTAATGATAGAAGTAGGCAGATGTGAACCAAAGGGTTTATTTTGGGATTTCAAATGCATGAGATTTCCTCTTTTCTGTTTAACTGCATCATGGGTAATAGTTTTAACATTATTTTCAGAAGTGTATAATTCCTATGAAGGGAAATATTTTTAAAAGACTGGTAGTACTGGAAAGCTAAATATAACAGATTTTTGGGAATAAGGATAAAAATACTTTTTTAAATATTTAGAACTAGAAGAGTTTGCTTGTTCCCAGAGTTTTGGGCCATCCCTGTCTTTTTTTTTTTTTTAACTTCTAAGAGCAGATAAACACTAATATCCTTTATTTTATGTATATATGAATTTTACAAAATCATTGGCGCTCAAAATCTTCATATCCAGTTTGAGCACAATGCCTATTACATAGAAGATACTCAATAAATATTTCCTTTTCATCTTCTCCTCCTCCTTGTTCTTTTTTTTTCCCTCTATCCTTTCATTCTTTTCTTAGGAAAGAAATTATGAAATTGTACTCTTATGCATAAAAGGATTTTTAAGAGATATGGAAGGCCAGAAAGTGTAGCTTTTCTAGAATCGCTGGGAAAGCCTGTTATATCCCCAAGACATCTAAATATATATGTTTTTATCCCAGCTACTAGAACATATTGGGTTTTTTCCCAAGCTAATACCTGTCATAAATTATATTGAGCTTTACATCACATGCTCGAATTGTTTGGTTTAGATTTATTCTAGCAGTTCTATTTGCTGCTATACCTCAACTAATGCTTGAAGATAGTTGGAAGAAAATTAGAAGAGGCGTGAGATTTTCCCTGGATTAGAGTATGAAGAAAACTTAAGAACACACAGATTCTTCTATTTAATGAAAATTGGGGGAAAAGGGACCAATATTTACCAAGTACCTACTCTATACAGATACTTTGCTTTATAGCAATTGTCTCATTGAATCCTCAAGATTATTTTTTTAAAATGACTATTTTTTTAAAGCTGTTTTAGGTTCACAGCAAACTTGAAGTCCAGAGATTTCTCCTATGTTCCCTGTCCCTGCACATGAGTAGCCTCCTTTGTCACCAATGAGACTCATCACAATTGTACATTTGTTACAGTTGAACTTACACTGACTCATCCAAGTTATCCTAAGTTCATAGTTTACATTAGGGTTTGTGGTTGGTGTATAGTCTGTGAGTGTAAACAAGTGTATAATATTCATTATAGTGTCATACAGAGTATTTCCACTGCCCCCAAAACACTTCTGTGCTCCACTTAGTTACATCTTCCCCTCCCTACCCTGGGAAACCACTGATCTTTTTACTACCTCCGTAGTTTTGCCTTTCTCAGAATGTCCTGTTGTTAGAACCATTCAGTATGTAGCCTTTTTCAGATTGTCTTCTTTTATCTCATAATACGCATTTGAAGTTCCTCCACGTCTTTTCCTGGCTTGGAACATAGATCGTTTCTCTTTACCACTGAATAATATTTCATTGCCGGGATGTACCACAGATTATCCATTTGCTTACTGAAGGGCGTCTTGTGTGCTTCCAAGGTTTGGCAAATATGAATAAAGCTGCTGTAAACTTCCTTTACAGATTTTTTTTTTTAAGATTTTATTTATTTATTTATTTGACAGACAGAGATCACAAGCAGGCAGAGAGGCAGGTAGAGAGAGAGGAGGAAGCAGGCTCCCTGCTGAGCAGAGAGCCCGATGCGGGGCTCGATCCCAGGACCCTGAGATCATGACCTGAGCCGAAGGCAGCGGCTTAACCCACTGAGCCACCCAGGTGTCCCATCCTTTACAGATTTTTGTGTAGACATGTGTTTTCAGTTCTTTTGGGTAAATATTAAGGAGCATGGTTTCAGGATCATATGGTAAGATTATATTAAATTTTGCAAGAAACTGCTAAACTGGTTTCCAAAGTGGCCATACCATTTTGCATTCCCACTAGCAATGTATAAGAGTTTCTGCTGCTCCGCATCCTCACCAGTGTTTAGTGTTGTCAATATTCTGGATTTTGGCAATTCTAGTAGTTATGTAGTGGCATCTTATTGTTTTAATTTGCATTTTACCTAATGATATATACTTGGAGCATCCTTTCAAATGCTTATTTGCTACCTGTATATCTTCTTGGTTGAGGTGTCTGTTAATGCTTTTAGCTCACTTTAAAATTGAGTTGTCTTTTTTCTTATTGTTGAATTTCAAAAATTCTTTGTATATTTTGGGTAGTAATCTTTTATCAGATGTGTCTTTTGCAAATATTTTCTCCTAGTCTGAGGCTTCTCTTCCCATTCTATTGACAGTGTCTTTCCCAGAGCTGAAGTTTTTAATTTTAATGGATCTTGCATATTGATTCTTTTTTATATGAATCATGTTGTCGTATCTAAAAAGTCCCGAGACACTCCTATACTATTGTCTAGGAGTTTGATAGTTTTACATTTTATATTTAGGTCTGTGACCCATTTCAAATTAATTTTTGTGAAGGGAGAAAGGTCTGTGTCTAGCTTCATATTTTTAAAAATATTTATTTATTTATGTGTTTTTGCATATGGATGTCCAATTATTCCAGCACCATTTTGAAAGAAACTATCTTTGCTTTATTGTATAGTCTTTGTTCCTTTGTCAAAAACCAGTGAACTATACTGATATGGGTCTATTTCTGGACACTCTCTTCTGTTTTATCAGTCTACTTGCCCATTCCTTTGCCAATACCACAATGTTTTGATCGTTATGCTTTCTGGAATGCAAATGTAATATCTGGAGTTCCAGCAGCAATCTTGGGCTATAAAGTTGAGTTTTAAGATGCAAGCCGTCTTTTGTAGAGCACAGGATAAAAGGAGCTGTGAAGCTTTCATATTTCTCTGGAGAGCATATCCCTGGATTTATTTTATATGAATGAGAAATAAACATATGTAAGTCACTGTTCTTGAGATCTTTATTTTTACCCCAGAACCTCATTCTCTCTGGTTCAAAGCAGCATATCTGCTTATAATTACTTACAAGCTGGGGCATTTTGCTGGGATCTTGATTGGGACTGCGTTGAGTCACAAGGTTCAGTGACCAATTTGGGAAGAACTGACATCTTAGCAATATCCTGACAACATTGAAAATGCTTATGATATTTTGAAGTGTATTCCATTATCTATTATAGAGAGACCTGAGAATAGTTCATAACATGCTTAAAGTCTACCAGTTGGTTACTGACAGTACCAGGATTTAAACCTTGATTTGTCTAATTCCAATGTCTTAAATTATCTTACAACAAATAAAAAGGAAGAAAAATAAAGAAAATAAAAAAATAAAGAACAAAACATTTTGGGGGCAAAACTGTATGCGAGGCCTTTTTAAAAATGCATTGCATACACCTCCTTTCAACACTTCACAGACCTCATTCATCTACCATTGAAGTTTTTGCCACTGGGACTAACATTTGCCTAATTTTTTTAAGGCAAAACAAAACAAAGTGCTCTCAGCAATGTGCATGGAAGTTGAGTATATAAAAATCTTCTCTAATGGCACAAATCACATCTCTTACTTATACTTCTGAAGAGTTATTCTCAATGTTTTTGAAGGTTTGAAATATTCATAGGTATGCTCAAACACTATGCCTATAATTTGTGCTGTCTAAATTGGGGGATTCCCATAGACCTACCCATTTAACTCCAAATTACATAATAATGGGCATATTTCATGTATAAAACTACGTTTTAAAATAAAAATTATTATAAATATATGTAATTATTAAAATTAAAAAGATTCCCATAGAAACTCTTTCAAATATATATGAGGTTAACTAAACATCTCAATTTATCCAGGACTGGGGGATTTTCAGTGCTAAAATTGGGACTGTCCCAGATGAACCAGGAGATTTGGTAACCCTACATGTATATAATTGAAACCTGGCATTATCTCATCTAACATGTATTCAACTATTCAGTTAGATATAATTAGCCCTCTTCTAAGATGAGAATCCAGGCACAGTGTATCTGGTGAAATAGTAACTATTAAATCAAATATCAAAATCCATTTAACTGCCTTTAAAATAGATTTTTTGAATACTACACTTTCACCTAGCACATTACCTTAGCAGGAAAATAATACTGACAAATATTATATCTAATTCAGACTCTAGCAAGAAAAATTGGAGTGCTCTAACCACACCTCAAATTTCTCTCAGCTGGTTTAGGAAGGAATTCACTGAGTATCTTCCATCAACTCAGGACATGCTCTGGGCCACTATTATGATGCCACCCTGTCTTCCTCTTCCTGTTCTGTTCCCTGTCTGTGCTGTCACTGCTGCCTGTTTCCTTTTGGTTCCCTTCCTAAGCCACCATGGTCCCCTTCTATTTAACCTTTACTCATATGGTCCTCTCTCCATTGCTATGTGTCCTCATTATCTTGCAGAGACTTTGTTGGGAAACCATTTTATTTTGTGTGAAATCTTCTTATTCTAAGTACCTTATAGGAAAAGATGGAAAGGTCAGGGCAAGACAATAAAAGAAGCAGAAGTATTCATATTGTTATAGACTAAATATCTGTCTCCCCCTACAAACTTTTATGTTGAAAGAAAGCTCAATATGATAGTGTGAGGAGGTAGGGCCTTTGGGAGGTAATTGGGTCATTGCGTGGAGCCTTCACGAATGGGAATAGGGAATTTATGAGACCCCACAGAGCTACCTTGCCCCTTCTGCCATGTGAGGTTATAATGAGAAAGCACATCTATAAACCAGGATTGGGTTTTCACCAGACAACTGAATATGCCAGAGCCTTGATCTTGGACTTTCCAGCCTCTAGAACTGTGAGAAATAAATTTCATTGTTTATAAGCCACCCAATCTACGGTATTTCTGTTATAGCAGCCTGAACAGAGACAATCTATTTTTTTAACATCTTTTTTAAAAATTTGAATTCAATTAGCCAACACATAGTACATCATTAGTTTCTGATGTAATGTTCAATGATTCATCAGTTTCATACTAACACCCAGTGCTCATCACATCACATGCCTTCCTTAATGGCCATTGCCCAGTTACCCCATCCCTCCACCTACCTCCTCTTCCACAACCCTCAGTTTGCTTCCCACAGTCAAGAGTCTCTCATGCTTTGTCTCCCTCCATGATTTCTCCCCATTCAGTTTTCCCTCCCTTCCCCTATGATCCTCTGTGCTATTTCTTGTATTCCACACATGAGTGAAACCATATGATAATTGTCTTTCTTTGGTGTATTTCACTTAACATAATCTTCTCCAGTTCCATCCATGTTGATGTAAATGGTGGATATTCATCCTTTCTGATGGCTGAGTAATATTCCATTGTATATATGGACCACATTTTCTTTATCCATTCTTCTGTTGAAGGAGCTCTTCACTCCTTCCACAGTTTGGTTATTGTGGACATTGCTGCTATGAACATTGGGGTGCATGTACCCCTTCTTTTCACTACATCTGTATCTTTGGGGTAAATACCTAATAGTGCAATTGCTTGGATCATAGGGTAGCTCTATTCTTAATTTTTTCCATACTTTTCCAGAGTGGCTGTACCAGTTTGCATGCCCACTAACAGTGTAAGAGGGTTCCCCTTTTTCCACATCCTCGCCAACATTTGTTGTTCCCTGTCTTGTTAATTTTAGCCATTCTAACTGGTGTAGGGTGGTATCTCATTGTGGTTTTGATTTGAATCTCCCTGGTGCCAAATGATATGGCACATTTTTTCATGTGTCTTTTGGCCATTTTTGTATGTCTTCTTTGGAGAAATATTTTCAAATCTTTTCTTCTGTCTCACTCAAAGCAATGATCTTGAACAAAAGTGTCTTTTCAACCTTCTTGTCTAAGATAAATTCCACCCTTTTCCTCTAAGATATTTCTTCACACACATGAACTTCTGACAGATCTATTTCACTGGCTTTCCAAATTTTGTAAGGTAATATGGCTATTAAGAACTTGAAATGCTGCTCCTCCAAATTGATATATGCTGGAGTTGTAGAAAATACATAAGATTTTGAAGACTTAGTATGGAAAAAAGTAAGATCTCATTAAAATATTTTATATTGATTACATGATAAAATTAGTCTTTTGGTTACCTCTAATTAAACATAATATTAAAATTTCATTTGTATTTTAATGTGGCTATGAAAAACTTTAAAATGGCATATTTGGCCCACATTCCTATTGGATAATTTGTTCTATAGTATCATGATATCCTCACATAGATAGGGTTTGAGAACGTATCTTCTGGGAGAGACCTCATCTATCCCTCCACCCATCCATCTATCTAATCATCCATTCATCCACTTATTTCACATATACTTACTAGGTTTTATAGATAGAATGATGGGGAAGTAGACATGGCCATACTCTTCATGTATCATACAGTTTAGTAAAGGAAAAATTCATTAACTATTCTACTAGCTAACGTATAATTAGAACCTATGTTAAGTTGAAAAGGTGTATGGGTCATGAAAGTCACACAGAAGGAATGAAGCTTAGGCTGGGGTGAGCAAGAACGGCCTCCCTAAGGGATTGAACATTTGGCCTCACAGCCAAATAAACTAAGCCAGAGTATGACGGGAAGAGAAGAACGATGATACCAGATGGTCCTTTCAGGGTCTTCGAGCAGCATGGCTTATGACATCAAAGAAGAACAAGAAGCCTTCCTCAAGATGAGACTGAAGAGATAAGTACAGGTCAAAACAAAAGCTCATAAGGAGACCAGTGGCTGAGAAGGAGAGCTCACCAGCAGTGGCTCTTGCAAATTGTATTGTCACATTGGAAGCTGGTGGACAATTTTTGTTAGGGTAAGGAGCTCTGTAAAGGTCATTTTTTGTTGTTATATTATTTGCTTTTGGTCTTTTAGCACCACTTACAGATTTGGAATTATGGTGGCTTTTATGCCAGATCTATTTTTTTATCTTTGGCATTTAATTGCAAAACTCTTTCTGACTGGGTTATTCTGATTTAGTCAGGTCAAAACAAGCAAGGCCATAAGAACATGGAGGCAAAAATACTCTGGAAATTAAATGTAATCGTTCTCCTTCCTATCTTGATAGCCAGATTGCAGTCCAACTGAAAGAACCGAAAAACAACAACAGTGTTCTGAAGGGGAAAGAGGAGATTACTTTTTGGTCATTCCTTTCCCATCAGATTTTTCTATCTGAGCTATTTGCCCAAATCTTGGTGGATTGAGGGAATTTTTTCTTTTTTTAAGAAGGCACATTCTTTCTTTACTTGATCATCACTAAATATTGGCAATGATTCTGAGTATGATTGTGGTAGTACACGCAAATGCATACTTTAAGTTATAAACTGCATGTAAAAGTTATTTCTGTGGTCCTTAATCAGTAAGGATCATAGTTTCCCACTCAAATGCTAACTGCATTATTGTAGTCATATCTTTTTTTTTTTTTTTTTACTTAAATTGAGGCGGAAAAAAAACCAAACCTCATAGTAATGGATACTAAAAGCAACTTCCCATAGCTTTAAACTGTTCACTTTAACTATAAATTATTCTAGGAAAAGATCTATAAATAACCATGAAGCCAAAGAATGCATGGGAAATTAAAGTTAATGCAGAATGCACTGCTTGTTTCTTTGGTTTTCAAATAAAGTGCTCTCTGCTTTATTTATTTCAACAACACATGATTAACTTGTTTGGGATGTACATAACAGAGGGGAGACTGATCTATTTTTTGATACTCTATGCAAATTATGTTCAAAGTATGTTTAGAAATATGTGATGCTGTGCTTTATAATAAGAAATGTGTATTCGCTCTTTATCCTGTTAGGCCCAGAGCTTCTAGAACCCTTAGAGTTTCATGAGTGATGAGAGTGATAAAGGTGTCTGGTTCATGAGGTAACTTGGACCTCACCTAAGGATGGGGGCTGGTTGCGTGAAGAACCAAAGATGTGCTTAGAGGGTTGGAACTTATAGTCTCACCCCAACCTCTTTAGCAATTATAATGGTACTTATCCAACAGTCTGAAATGCAAAGTCAGTTGTTATACATTCTTCCTATTAGCCAAAGGAACTCATCCAGCTGTAAACTAGTTAAGAAAGCCATATGTAGTCTTGATAATTAGTTATCTCCAAAAGTTATACATCCAAGGATTTCAAATATCCAGCCATGGACAAATGAACTGTTACCAAAATACTTTTCACCGGTACTATATTGTCCATTTAGATGAGTATTGATCATTTAGCATGTTAATTGGTAGAAAGGATCAAGAGGGTCCCAATCATTCAACTATATTTTACTGACACTCTGCTCTGTGCTAAGTGGCATTTTTTTAAAAAAGATTTTATTTATCCATTTGACAGACAGAGATCACAAGTAGGCAGAGAGGCAGGCAGAGAGAGAGAGGAAGGGAAGCAGGCTCCCTGCTGAGCAGGGAGCTTGATGCAGGGCTCGATCCCAGGACCTTGAGACCATCACCTGAGCCGAAGGCAGAGGCTTAACCCACTGAGCCACCCAGGTGCCCCCTAAATGGCATTTGTTAAATCAAAATCCATCTCTTAATTCCTGTGTACAGTCTAATGGGCTACAAACTGAATTGTCTTAATTTTGTCACTCTGTTAAAGCTTCCATTGTCTTAAAAAAAAAAAAAGCCAGTTTAAGCAATAAATTCAACTGGAACAATCTACCTACATTTATTACTTTAAAAAGAGCTTTGCTAACACATATATTCTGATTTATTCTTCTCAGTTTGGGGCTTTTACAAGATGTAGCTAGAGACTATTTACAATACCTAAATGCCTATCACATAGCAGTCCTGTGTTAAGTGGCAATTAGGTAGAATATGTACTATATAAGAGAAGGTGGGGTTTTGGGAAATTTATCAGTTAAGATGATGCTGATTTTATATTTCATGAATTAACATCCATTTTTAAGACTCTAAGTTTTTTTTAAAAACTTTCACTGCATGTTTTTCTTCAGGTTTCTAAGGGACAAAAAGTTAAAGATTTAACCAGTCTGTGATATTTAAGTCTATGTGTAATAAGTGTACTATGTTAAACATACGTTGTTCTTGAATTTAGTCTATTCCTTTGTCTTGCTTTGTGCCTAATTGGATTTTAATATGACAAATGTAATGGGAGGTTTTCTGATATTTCCTTGAAAATATAAAACTCTGCCTGGAAGTGTCCTTGAGAAACTTGGAAAGGTTTTTATTGACATTAAATACTTGAAGATGGTAATTAACATAGTAATGTTTATCTCAACCATAATACTGCAGCTTCTTCAAAAAACTCTTTTGGCCTGAGGAATTCTACAATATCTGATTTGCTTCTAATCTGAAAAGAACATCTTTCCTATAGCTAATAACTTTCCAGAGCTGGAAAACAGAGCTACCATCCTTAGTCTGCAAAAGAAAATTTAATTTAACACCTAATTTAACAGTGTACAAGAAAGTAATTATCAATTTGGATCAGTTTTGAAGGTAAATTATCATTTACTCCCAGTGGGTTCAGCTTATCAAGATGCTTTTTCAATAAACTGATTTCTAGAAAATCTTTTGGAATTTTGTTAAGGACAATGACATCCACGGAAAAGGAAATATTTGTGATTAAGTAAACCTCTGGAGCCACGGTCAATAAATGATTCTCTGTTTTATTCAATTTTTGGCTTAATTTATCAGAATTCTATTAAAATGAATTATAATAGACCCCAATTGCATTCCCTTTCCCTGGGAACTCAGATTGCATTAATCTGTTGACATTCCAAATATACTCCTTTCTTCCTCCCTCTGTATTCTCTAATTGACCTGAGCAACACTCATTGCTGTAAATATGACCTCTGGTCAGAAATTTTTTTTTTTTTTAAGATTTTATTTTTAAGTCATCTTTACATCCAACGTGAGGCTCGAACCCACAACCTGGAGATCAAGAGTCACCTGCTCCACCAACTGAGCCACCCAGGCGCCCCTCTAGTCAGAAATCTTTTTTGAGCTCTAAACTAGTATATTTAAATGTCATCCTGATATTTGACAACTAAGTTTCATAAGGCTCTTAAACTTAACATGTCCAAACCAAGTCTTCTTTCCCCACCTCCAAGTACTCCAATGACTATCCAAATCCAACTTTTCCAGTGAATCGCTATTTGTCATTAGCCAAGTGAAAAAAATGGGCATTATCTTCTTCCCAATCCACTTGCCCAACTCTGGTACTAAGACCTTTACCAGCCCTGATTAATTTTATCTCCAAAGTATATGTTCTGTCTTCTTGACCACCACACTAGTCCTTACCATTATCACCTCTTGATTACACCACCCCCTGCGTCACAATTTGTACTGTGAGAAGCCCAGCTTACTTGCCTCTTTCATCTTCCTTGTTTCCATTCCTCTCACTGCAACCAGAATGACCATTTAGGAATCTTTCTCTAATCACATCACCTCTCTCCCCTTAAAATCCTTCAAAACCTTCTCACTGGGCTTAGAATAAAGACCAAAATACTGAGCATGATCTGCAAAGCCCTGCAAAATTCAGGCTCTGCCTATTTTTCAACTACATCTCCTACCCATGATTCACTATTTTCCAGTCACATTGGCCTCTGCTGAGTTCTGCAACATGAAAAGCTCTTTGCTCCCTCGTGGCTCTTTCTTCTACTGTACAACCTTCCCCCTCCCGCTTCACATCATTGGGACCTCCCTTAGATATTCATGGATGCCATCTCTTGTTCTAAAATAGATCTTTCTATGTGGTGCCTGGGTGGCTCAGTGGGTTAAAGCCTCTGTCTTCGGCTCAGGTCATGATCCAGGGTCCTGGATCGCACTCCCCACACTCGGGCTCTCTGCTTGGCAGGGAGCCTGCTTCCTCCTCTCTCTCTCTGCCTACTTGTGATCTCTGTCAAATAAACAAATAAAATCTTAAAAAAATAAAGGAAAAAAAATAAAATAGATCTTTCTTATTCTCTCCCATGATTGCATCCTTCGAAGAAACAATGTATTTACTATTTAATCATTGCTTCTTTTCCTTCCATAAACCTTGTGTTCTATGAAAGAAGGGGACAGGACTGATTTCTTTACAACTATATATCCCGCACCAAATAGCATGCCTAATACATAGAAAGACTCAGTAAGTATTTTTAAATGAATAAATAAATGAATAAACATCCAGACCAAAAAAAAAAAAAAAAAAAAGCAGGTAAAATCTTATTCCATAGAATCAAGTGTGTCCAGATTGCCACATTTCTTTTTTCCTTCTTTTCTTTTCCTTTTTTTCTGCCTTCCTTCTTTCCTTTCTTTCTTTCTATTGAAATGTCTATTTTTTTTTTTTTTTTAAGATTATGTTTGTCAGAGAGAGAGCAAGAAAGCACAAGCAGGGAGAGCAGCAGCAGAGAAAGAAGCAGGCTCCCTGCTGAGCAGAGAGCCTGGTGCAGGACTCAATCCCAGGACGGTGAGATCATGACCTGAGCCAAAGGCAGACGCTTAACCAATAGAACCACCCAGATGCCCCGAAATGTCTATCTTTATTTAGGGTTTTATGGATTAGTCCAGGAGTGGTAATAATGAGTAAGAAAAGTTAAATGAAAAATACTCATGAAGAATGAGAATTATACTGGAAAGAATCTTAAGAGATATAAAGGTCTAACAGTCTAGTATTCTAAATCAGGAAAGAGCAACTTTGGTGGCAGAATGTCAAAGGTAGTTTAAGGGCAGAGATCTCATCTTCCTTGTTTATTTTATATTTTTATTTTTTTTAACAATTTATTTGAGAGAGCAAAAGAGAGAGCATGAAGGAAAGGGGCAGAGAGAGAGAGTCTTAAGCTGACTCCAAGCTAAGTACAGAGCCTGATGCAGGGCTTGATTTCATGACTCAGAGATCACGACTTGAGCTGAAACCAGAATCTGGACCCTTAACTGGCTGTGCCACCCAGGTACCCATTTCTTGTTTTTGTTTTTTGTTTTTACATAATTATGTAATATGATAGCAGTGCTAATTATTGCTACAATGACAATCCTATTACAATATATAAGTGTAACAAATTAACATGTTATACACCTCAAGTTTATACAATATTATATGTCAAAATTATTTTAATTAAAAATGAAACAAAACAGGGGGCACCTGGGTGGCTCAGTGGTTGAGCCTCTGCCTTCGGCTCAGGTCATGATCTCAGGGTCCTGGGATCGAGTCCCGCATCGGGCTTTCCCATCTGCGGGGAGCCTGCTTCCTCCTCCCTCTCTCTCCCTGCTTGCCTCTCTGCCTGCTTGTGATCTCTCTCGGTCAACTGAATAAAATCTTTAAAAAAAAAAATGAAACAAAACAAACGGCCTCTTCTTGGGCAAAGCAATCATATTTGCTTTTATTGAATAAAATCTGTGGCTGAGATCTCAAGTCATAGGAAATTCAAACCCCTATGTTGTTGAAGGGAATAGTCTCCTATCTCCAGAAACACATGGAGATCTTTTTTTTTTTTTTTTTAAGATTTTATTTATTTATTTGTCAGGGACAGAGGGAGAGAGAGCGAATGAGCACAAGCAGACAGAGAGGCAGGCAGAGGCAGAGGGAGAAGCAGGCTCCCCGCCGAGCAAGGAGCCCGATATGGGACTCGATCCCAGGACGCCCGGATCATGACCTGAGCCGAAGGCAGCTGCTTAACCAACTGAGCCACCCAGGCGTCTCAACACATGGAGATCTTTGAAGTTCATGCAGTACCCATAAGTGTGGGGGAAGTGTCTTAATCTTCTGCTCTTAATTACAATCGTCTTTACTGTCATGCCTGCACTGCCCTTTGAAGAGAGGTTGCTCTGCTGCTCTCAGGCTAAGCTTGAGCAAAGGAATCTTTGCTGATTCTGTGAGCCTCAATGGCGAGGGTCGAGCCTTTTCATGGACTTATAGCAACTGCCTTTTGAAAATTTGTCTTTTCCTAGGGATAGGACCTAGATTACTTTTTCTGTTTGTCGTCATATTCTAAGCTCTGGACTTTGGCTATAATTGGAATTCTTTTTTATAGCTCAGTTTAAAAATCTGGTACAGAAAGAACATTATCAGTGAACATTCTTCCTTATAGAAGGGGAATTTAGAGAGGGGAGATCTGCAGCCAACTTCTCCCAAGGCCAAACTTGTCATGCAGTGAATTTTGGACCATACCACTCCTGGAGCTCAAGTATATCTACAGAAAAGTTTCTGTGAGTGAATGAGAAAAAAGTTTCTGTGAGTGAATGAGAAAATGAGAATGACAATGAGAAAACACTAAATAAAGATCAGCACCCCAACAAATGATATCTGTAGTCTTTAAAAAACAAGATCTAGAAATGAGATCCATAGCACAATATGTGATAATACCCAAATGGGGTTTGTTAATTTATGATATTACAAAGATAGCAAATTATTATTATAAATGATGGGTTCAGCTATCTGGAACTGGAGTTATTGACATTTTGCTATACTGTTAATAGGAACATAAACATTTATAGTCTACCGAAAATAATATATGGTGGAGATCTGATATAACCTTTTGTTCCAACTGGGATTTTGTGGAAACTCTTAGAAAATTCCTTTATGCAAACTCTTTCTCTCTCTTCCTCTCTCCCCGCAAATTCTATTAACCCTTTTCTTTGTGCTCCATGCAGTTATATATTTAAATTACTTCCTTATATCAAGATCCTTAAAATGTATAACATTTTTTATTCTTATTTATTTTTTTAAATGCATAACATTTTTAAAATAAGAGGACTTATCAATTGGTTATTTCAATTTTTTCCTACAAAATACATTTCTGTCTTATAATACTTGAAAAATATTGAAAGATAAAAATTAAATAGTCCTACAATAATAACCAAATGCCATCAAATCCTTATTATAATGGCTTGATATGCTCAAGTCTTCAAAACGCTTTCTGTCAATTATGTATTAGTCAGGAATGATCCTGTCATCTGAATATGTAGAGCTTTACTGCTTTCTGACCCTTGCTGCACACCCTCTGGCTATTGTCCCTGTTTTTCACTGACCCTGAGGTAGCAGGTTGGATTGTATCTCAACTTCTTTTAAAAGAAAGACCAGTTTCCAGTTTGATTCCCCCCAACAAAAAGATACCTGTTGGAGAACATCGAAGATGTCTTTGTACTTTGTGGTTGATGTTATTAAATGCTGTCTCTGACTACAATTACTGTATGACATTTTAAACATTTTATCTCCACCCTCCTATAGACTGACACTTAAAGTACAGAAATTATATTCTTAATAAAGTAGAGGCAATTTTGTATATCAGCGTGCATAGTAAGTGGCTAAAAGCCATGGTTCTATGACCCTGAGTGGTTCTGATATTGCCATCTACTTCTGACCTCAAATGACAGGTGTGTAGCATGAGTGAGAAAGACCTCTTTGTTGTGTAAGCCACAGAGATTTAGGAGATTTTTATTACTGCAGTATAATCTAGATTTTTGTAAGTGATACAACTACCCTGCCACAGAAAACTTAAAGCGCCTAAGTACAGAGTGCCAAGTCCCAGGAGAGAGCTGCTGCTAAGGTTTTCATTCTTCATCCTACAAGAGCATCAAGAAGTTTCATGCCTGCATGCCAATGTTAACTTGCTAACCTTGAGCTTGACATGGCAACTGCCTACTCACCCCGAGCTCTTTGGACACAGGAAAAGATAAAATGCCCTTAAACCTGATCTATCACAGCAGCATTCTTCCCTCAAAGGGATGGCATGAAGGAACTGGGAGGGAAGGGGTAGGGTAGGACTAGGATTCCCCCTGGCATATCTGGCTCATATTCAATCGAATAGGAGAAAATACATATTCAATGATACAAAGTACAAACCATCAAACGATGGAGATGTTACATAAAAACACTGTTACATAAAAGTACAGTTGCAACACTTTATCTAGAAATGAATAAATCAAATTATAAATTGGAAGGAAAGGATAAGAGGTGGTGTTATTTTTTTAAAGTACAGACTCTTAGGGAAATGAAAATTTTTTTTTAAATTTTTCAAACATGAGGACAGCCAGGAACTCTGTTATGAACTGTTGGATATTTAGGAGAGCTATGTAGAATCCAATGTGGAATTTAAAACTATTATATGTTTTCCCTAGATAGACCATTAGAAAAAAAATCCTAATGACTCATAAATCACTAAAGGCTTTTATTTTTTCCTTAAATAGTGTTTTCCTGAAAACCTACAAGATGCCCAGAATTTTACCCATTGCCTTTGAAATAAAAACTTTTTTTCATAGAAGCAAATTTTAACTATATAAAATTTAGGAATATTTTATTTAATTTTTTATTTAAATTCCAGTTAGTTAACATATAGTGTAGAATTAGTTTCAGGAGTTGAATTTAGTGATTTATCACTTACATATAATACCCAGTGCTCATCCCAACAATGCCCTCCTTTAGTGATTTAGTGATTCACTTTAGTGATTCCCTCCACCCTCCCCTCCAGCAGCCCTCAGGTTGTTTTCTATAGTTAATAGTGTCTTGGGCTTTGCCTCCTTCTGTGTTTTTAATCTCCTTTTATTTTTCCTTCCCTTCCACGATGTTCCTCTCTTTTGTTTCTTAAATTCCACATGTGTGTGAAATCATATGATATTTATCTTTCTCTGACTGACTTCTTTCGCTTAGCATAATATACTCTGGTTCCATCCACATTGTGCAAACAGCAAGATTTCATTCTTCTTGTTATTTAACTTGTATGCAGACAGTACATCCAAAATCTGAATACTTTTGGTGAAACATGATTAGATACTTGTATCTTGATACACCAAATACATTTTTAAACATTGAGATATCTTAAAGCCTGTGTTGGAAGTAGGTACTATGGAAATATACATTTGGCAGTTACTTTGAAAATTCATTTTGGTACAGTTGTAATCTTATTGAACAGTTTATGGTGTGATTTCCTTGGCTCTTATCCTAAATATTACTACTGTGTGAATTTGTTTTCAAAGACAAATGCAGTGTTTTTAATTTTCATCGGGCTTTAAGCTGAAGAAACTGTAATTCTAGTCTGTGTAACTTGCTCAGAGAGAGAGTCTGCAAAACATTTTCATAAATTGGTAAGCTTTTACTACATGTTTATTCGTTGGGTTGCAGTGACTATATTTTTACAAAATATTTCTTGAATTTCTTAAGGACTTTAAACTGTGTCTACATTTTTCTGTCATTTCCTTTTAGTTTCCATGGACCTCTTAAGCATTTCACTTAGCAAGGTCTGCAAGTTATCCTTCAAAAAAATAAAGCTAAAATAACATTGCTCCAGAGACACCGATCAATCCCTTAGTTTTGTAGCTTTAACCTTTTATGTCCTTGTATACCTTATGTAGTGAAGTTGAATGCAGCAGGATTTCTACCAGGTCTACTTCTATTCTGCAGATGATAATGCCTGTATGTGTTTGAATACGTTTTGGGGGCAGTTTTCCCAAGCTGTATTTCTAGAATGCCCCAGAGTCTGTCCTTAGGAGAATAAGAGATTAAACTACACCGTTTGAGGATGTAACTATCTGTAAGCAAGTATATTATACAATTGACATTTTACAGTCCAACATTATATAACAGCTAAGCAGTGATAAAATCTCTGTGCTTATTCAGCAAAGGCTAAGTAAACTGGTGTAATTTTAGAAATTTTCAAGGACCCTATAATTGGATGGTACTACAATCCTAACAGAGACAAGTTTCCATCTACAAATTACAAATTTCATTACCACTATTTGTGTAAATTACTCTCAATCCAAGACCTTTTAAATATGCCTTTGTTGCGCCATTGTTCTTAATGAGAAAGCTTTTTGAAGTATATTTATAGACATATTCACAACTATTACAAAAATAAAAAGTAGATCAATTGGTTGATTGTACCTCAGTTGACATATTTCAACCTAATAACTTATAAAGTATTATAGGTTTGTTAAGTTTGTCAAAGTGGTAAAGGAGATATGTTTATTTATTCTGGGGGCCGTTTGTTTTTAATTTCATTTTTAATAAAATCAGCATGAGGAATGAATTGTCACTGAGGCTGAGGTTTTGTTTTGTTTTGTTTTTTCCTCTTTCACACAGCAGTATAAAACACAAAATTGTCTAGCTTCTCTTTGGTAGAACTTTCAAGCATTGGCTTTTAGATTAAGCTAGACATGATTAGATGCCTTTTGTGAGCATCTTACAAGAGTCAAAGAATTGGGGTTCTAGCCTTGAGTCTATCACAAGGTAGTTTTGAATGGGGCATCTTTCACTCCATCTATCTGAGGCTGTTTCAATATCTACAAAAGGAGTGGGCTGAGGGGCACCTGGGTGGGTCAGTTGGTTAAGTGTCTTGGGTCCTGGGATCAAGCACTATTGGGCTCCCTGTTCAATGGGGCAGGGAGCCTTTTTCTACCTCTGCGGCTCCCCCTGCTTGTGCTTGCTTTCTCTCTGTTTAAAATAATAAATAAATAAATAAATAAATAAATAAGGTGATTGGCTGGGTCAGAGGTTCTGAGGTTTGCTCCAGCTTTGTGTTCTTCAGTCCATGATATATTGCTCATATGAGTTTTTAACATTCTTAAACATAAAATTTGTTTTATTTAATAACGTTGGTTCTAAAAAAGTTATTCAATATTTTTCATTCTAGATGTATGTTTTTCAGTGTAGTCATAGGAAGATGTTATATACCATAATTACTGCATCTAATGACTCAGTCTCCACTTTCTTTACCCACGTGCCAGTCATGAGCCTGTCTGCCCTTAGAATCTCTCCTCCTTTTCCTCCTGCTCAGATCTGCATACTAGGGTTTGAAATTAGCAATCTGTGTTTCCAGGCTTCCTTGCAGCAGCAGCCATGGAGGGTAAGATGCCCACACCTTCCTTCAAGAGAGGACCTGACACAGGAGCATTTGGGAGGCTGAGAGTGTCCAGCCCTAGTGCCTTCAGGATGTGCCTCAGTCTTGGAGTTTTTCCTGAAGCTCTGTGATGTTCTGACATCCTCACTGCCCAAAGCTCTGATCTGCCTCTCCTTTCATAGGCCTCATATTGGCCCTGGGCTTGAAGGCTTTCCCCACTACTCTACTGCTTTCTCCCCCTTATCTTCCATAGGTGTTACCCCAACAAATCTCTTGTACATCTAGCTCCATCTTGCCATCTAGTGTTCACAGGACATCAACTCACACATTTGTGAATTACTTTTTATTCCACTCAGCCAATGGGAGAGACCGGAGAGCTGCTAGAGGGAGGAAGGAAGACGGAACCGGGGTACATGTCCCATCTCTCCACCTCAGGGAGCATCCCAGTTGTGGCTGTTTCTCCTCCATGGTGCCAGCCCCTGCCCTGTGGCTCCTTTTTGTACAATTCTCAGTTCCTGTCAAACTTACTGGTTTCTAGTCTCCAGTTATACCACCTGCTCCCATCACCTTCAGGAATAATAGTAGCTTTCAGTTATTTTTAACATCTTGGTTGCCTCGCCATCCTTTATCCCTGAAATAACCACCTCGCACTAGGTAATTACTAAGCACTGTCTTTTGCAGAATACTTTATCTTCCTATTGCCTGTCTGAGATCTGGGTCATGGAGGGGATGTTAGTTCCCTTGTTCTCTAAGTCTCCTTTCAGACTGCTTCCTAAAATTGGCTCTTTTGAGCCCTGTATCCTTGCTTTTTATTTTTTAAAGCTTGCAGGGGATGCCTGGGTGATACAGTCAGTTAAGTGTCTGACTCAGTTTCAGCTCAGGTCGTGATCTCAGTGTAGTGAGATCGAGCCCAGTGTTGGGCTTTGTACTTAGCATGGAGTCTGCTTAAGACTCTCTCCTTGTGCCCCTCTCCCCCCATTCTCTCTCTCTCCCTCTATCTCTCTCTTTTTCTCTTTCTTTCTCAGGTAAATAAATAAATCTTTACCCAAAAACTTTTTTTCTTTTAAAATGTGGGAATACGAAACTGTTATCCAAAGTAAAACCCAACTTAAAAACTATCATATTGTAAAAGTCTTTCTCTTCCAGCTTCCTGAAAGGGAGTTTTGAATAGAGGGGCACTGTGGTAGGAGAGGAGGTTGCTGGAAATATAGTTTAGGGTCACAGGCACAGAAAAGGAGGGTGTGTCTGGGTGCCTGGATGATTGCTGACAAGGGAACTTTTGAAAACACAACCCCAGCAGAAGTTGACTTGTCTCCACATTTTCATTTCTGTTTCTGGTCCTTTCTGCCACTTAGGATGTTTGCAACACCCTTTCTTTTTATTCCAGTGTGGCTCATCTCTAACTCTTTGAAGTCTGAGCCCTTTACTGTTTGCTACCACCAGGGCTGATGTCTGTGACTCAGCTCTCTGGCTGCCTTGGGATTTTTTTGGACCAGGTGCCATAAATCAGAGCAAAGGATCTCACTGAAGATTAAACTGTTTATTCATAAAACAGCAACATTTTGTTTGTGGTAGGAAATAAAACCACTTTTCAATGCCAATGAGTGAACTATTGAAAATAACATCTAAACAATCATCCATGTTTTGCTTAATTTTGAACAAATTGCTTTAGTTTGTTTTCTTTCATGCTGTAGTTACACTGGTTATGATGTTGCATAGCTTACTCCATGCCATGAATGGATAGGTTTCTGAAAGGATCTCAGCATCAGCTGGGACTTAAGAGCAGTAATTATTTTTTAAATAGGTTATATAAACTTAACTTAGGCTAAGAATATATTTTTTTTTTTTCTGCTCTCAGCTTGTGGGTCAGAGTAATCAGGCTGGCCCCTCACTCTAACCCTGCTTTAGTTTTCTGCATGGACCCCTCATGAAATGCTATGCTGTCCTAGCCTTGATCAGAACACTTACCATTTATGCTTCCAAGTGGAGCTCTGTTTGAATCAGCTAGAACTTTTATTTACTTTTATTTTTTATTAAAGATTTATTTATTTATTTGATAGAGAGATCAAATAGGTAGGCAGAGAGGCAGGCAGAAAGGGGAGGGGGGGAAGCAGGCTCTCTGCCGAGCAGAGAGCCAATGCGGGGCTTGATCCCAGGACCCTCCCTGGGATCGTGACCTGAGCCAAAGGCAGAGGCTTTAACCCGCTGAGCCACCCAGGTGCCCCTCAGCTAGAACTTTTAAAAGAGACCATGTTTATTGACGTGTTCTTGTATGTTCATAGTGAATCATATAATTAATGATTAAAATAAGTTAAATATGTTATTTAACTATAGATTAATTATAGGCTATTAATGGTAGTTGACTATAAATAATTATTCTCATAAGCAGCATGATTCTGTGAATTATGATTTCAAAATTTCGACTGACTCGGACTCCTCTGACACCTCAGAAATGAGTAGATTGAATCTTAAAGGGTATTTCTAGTCCTGAATGCTGGGTATGTGGTTATTCACCCCAATATTTTTATCTACACATATGTTTTTATGTGTTATAGTTTCTAATAGTTCTATATTTGATAATAAAAATTGCATGTGTATATATTCTTATGTAGACCGATCTTCCTTCTCTTCCAGTACAATTCTCTTTCTCTTATTGTGGTGGTGGGGGTAGAATGGGAAATAGGCTCGTATTTCCCACTTGCTCTCGGAGGGAGGAGGGGCCTATGAATATTTGCATACAGAATATCTTTGTTTTGTGAAATACGTTTCTCAGTGTCTGTCTCCTTGTTTGATTGGGAACTCTGTAAATGCTGGGATTGCTTCTGGCCTATTGTCTGGTGTAGTCCCAGTGCCCAGACAATACTTTGCTCATTGTAGACACCTAAAACCTGCCCGAAGAAAGACGTATAGAATTTGGCCATGAACATAACATTGAATAAGTGTATTCCTCAAACTTTTTTACTCAAACAAAATTCAAAACCTAGAGTCGCTTCTTGTTTTCTCTACGTCTTTGGAGAAGTTGATCTCTGATTCATTTTTCTCATCATATCACCTTCTTCAGTGAGGTACTGGAGATCAAACCTAATTGGGTAAAATAGCAAGCATGGTGTTGCCATCTACTAAGTCCTCAACGGTTACCATATTGGATATCTTTTGCAACACTGCACAAATATCAAAATTTAGAAAGCTAAAATGTTCCTGCTTATTTTTTTTCCCTGTCAAATGGGATGTTCGGCCACTCTCCCATGGTAGTTCCACCGCAGAATTCAGCTGTACGAGAAGGACTGAAGACAAAATGGCTCCCGAGCCCAAGTATTTCTATACAAAAGGGGTAATAGAATTCAACAGCTTATGAAAATGTAGTAGAAGGAAAAGCATTTAATAAACGCCTTGGGTATAGTGCTTAAGCAAGGAAGTGAGATTTGCCCTGCCCATGTGAGAACACATCAAGGAGCAACCAGATCACACCTTTTCCCATGTTTCACAGAAGATCCCAATAAACTTTCCACATCCATGAGATATTATAACAACATGTCAGGGCAGTTTTAGATTTAATGGTAGAATGCACATTCTGGTGCAAGGGAGATAAACTTTCAGCTGGGCAGAAATGAATATCCTTTCCAGTTGAGAAGAAACAGGAGGCACCGAAGCCTCAACTGTCGTCAGAGCAAAGTAAAACAGTACCCAGATGTTTGGGGATTCCTTTGGCACCTAATTGTAATGGGGTGTAGGAAACTAACACCAGACACATCGTGCTATAACCGTGCCAGCCAGAGGGGAAATCTAGCATCATTTGAGGCGTGCTCTTTTAAAAAATCAGCCCCATCTTTTCCAGCTTACTTTTTGCAACTTTGAAATTAATTGATATCTCTTAGATCTGCTGGACAGAAAACAAAATAAAGTGTAAAAGTTCAATGAATTTATCCAGCAACTAAAACCCCGTGGTTGAGCTATGTGATTTTTATGAGTATGGAGCATTTAGCCTGTTTGCTGCAAAAGTCATTTTGTGGTCGCCTGTTGTTTCTTTACGTTCCACCCCAGGCCAACAATCCTTTCTCCAATCTCTATGCCCTCTGGCTATAACTAAATTTAGAATCAAATTCCCCTCCCTTCCTCTTCTCCCTCCTCTCTGGCTTCTTCCTTTCCTTCCTTCTAGAAACATTTATTGAGCACTAAATAGTTGGGACTCCTCTAGCAGCTTTTAATAAATTATCTCATATTCTTGATAAACTTAGTAGGTAAATAATATTATACTTCCCCATGGAATAAAAAAGAGCTACTAGAAAGTAAGATTTAGGAAAAGGGAAACATCTGTTCAAGGACACACAGGTAGGAGGGGTAGAGCTGAGCTAAGCTTCATCCTCAATTCATCTCCACATTTTGAGTTCTTAAATACTGAGCAATGCTATCTATCAGTTGTGTGCAAGGAGAACCAAAACAGCGAGATCAATGTATTTTTAATGTGTGTAAATCGTGTGAGTAGTCTCATTATCCCAGAAGCCCGCATCCTACATTTTGCCAAGTGTGCGTTTTTTCCACAGCAAGTCAGAGGATGGTTGAGCATTTTAATACGAAAGGATGCAACCTTCCCTTTCCAAAACAGCTCGCTGCAGGACAGTTTGATTTGATATAACATGCCTTAGTTTTCTCCATTTGATTTGCAAAATGTTACCCTCTGATGGTTTTATAGGTCTCTAGGCAAGTACTGAAGTGATGAGGTATGCAGAGAGCTTCAATTTGTAATTAAGAATACCTTCATGAGGCCTGGAAGGTAATCTTTGCTGTATGTTTACCACTTGCATTGAAAGAATAGCTTTGGCATTGCTTAGCAAAAGACTCTCTTTGTTTTGTCTGCTAAAGCCTGTGTTCTCGGTACCGTTCGAAAAAGTTTGCCTTAGCGCAGAAAAAAAAATCATGCGCTGAAGTTTTTATTAAACCGACATACCAATGAAACTCAGTTTAAACAGACTGTCCAGACATGAAATAAACATAAGTCATCGTTCATTTCTTATTTACCTAGTATTTCAAGTTATATGGGATGAATTTATATATAAAAACATAGATATGACCCTAGAAAATTTTAACTACTTTTTGGACTCATGACAACAACATTATGCATATTGTACCTCGTGGTTACAATTTTAAGTGGCATTAAAAATACTGCCTTGTAGATCTTAATCTATAAAACTCAGGACAAGTATAATCATCTTGACTCCTCCCTGGCAGGAAGGTATTCTAGGCACTGCTCTGTTTCTTTATGGATAATACTGTCTGTTGCACATTTCAAAAGACTTTCTCGAGGCTTTGCCCTGTGTTAGAAGCAAGTTCCAGCAACTCCAGTTATATAAATGATGCCACACTTATATAATGTTCTTTTGTTTTTCAACAAAGCAGAACATCTTTATACTACGATGAATTCTCTAGGGAACTCTAAGATTGCCCAGTTTAACACTACTAAAAATTAGAACTTCAAAAAGGAGTGCAGTTCAAAATAATAAAAGTTTTTCTCTCTACTTTTATAATTTTACCTGGTGCTTGATTCTTGTGTTCAAATGATGGAGTAAAACAGTAGAACTATCATATGGACTTAGTGCCCTAGATATGTGTGTATGTGTATCAGTAGCTTGCTTCTTTTTTTTTTTTCTTAAAGATTTTATTTATTTATTTGACAGAGAGAAATCACAAGTAGGCAGAGAGGCAAGCAGAGAGAGAGGAGGAAGCAGGCTCCCCACCAAGCAGAGAGCCCGATACGGGGCTCAATCCCAGGACCCTGGGATCATGACCTGAGCCGAAGGCAGAGGCTCTAACCCACTGAGCCACCCAGGTGCCCCCAGTAGCTTGCTTCTAAATGAGCTACTAGTCCATGTGTCTTGACACATCTCTCTCTCTGGCCCCAATTATTCTCTCTTCCATTGGCCCGTAAAAATCTTAATTTGGCCAAATGAGTTAGTAAATCCAGGAATTTGTGTGAGTAAAGGTGTGTACAAGTTGCTCTGGGGGAAATATCTATTTCCTATATCAGAACAATTTGCACTGAACACACACAGGACCATGGAAAGACAGAGGTTCTGTAGTTACACACACTTCGGTTCAGCTACACCCTTTGCCGATAATTAGTTCCATTGCCTTGAGCCTCCTTCTCCTCATTTTAAATGGGGATGACAACCTCTATTAAATAGGACTCTTAGGAGGATACATGCGAAACGAAGTGAAAATTAAAGCAGGTTCAGAGATAAAATCAGCTGCTGCTGTTCAAGCCTGGACCAGGCACTATACCAAGTGCTTCACATACACTCTTTTAAATCTCTCAACCCCATTTATGATTTGCTCTTCTCCATTTACGCAAGGCAAATGATCCTTGCGGAAGTTAAAAAAAAAATTGTCCTAAGTATCACCACTAATAAGTGGTAACATGGGATTTTGAAGCCAGATCTTAGTGACACTAAAACTTGGGCTCTAGACGCTTCTATGAAACCTCTGGTATAGTACTTGGGAAAGAGTATACACTCAGAAGAGCAGATACTTCTGCAGATGTGCATATGTGCATATTTTCCTAGAAGTAAAGACTTTTTCTTTGTTATCTCATGATAGCTACACGGTAGGGTTCAAATGTCCCGCATTGTTGTGTGACCCATACGAAAGTCATTGTCTCTTACTTTTTTTAATCTTAAATTTCTTTGTTATCCTAAACTCCCAAACATTCTTCAAATATTTCTTCAAGTATTTTTTTTTAAGATTTTAATTTATTTATTTGACAGAGAAGAGAGAGAGAGAGAGGAAACACAAGCAGGGGGAGTGGGAGGAGAGAAGCAGGCTTCCCGTTAAGCAGGGAGCATGATGTGGGACTTGATCCTAGGACCCTAAGATCATGACCTGAGCCAAAGGCAGACACTTAATGACTGAGCCACCCAGGAGTCCCTTCAAGTATTTTTGATATGAGAAAATTGGTGGAGTTTTCAGAGTACTACAGCTTTTCAGTTAATAGTGAACACAGAGAAGCAATAATGAGAATCTGGCCTCAAAGTCACTGGGAACCTTTGTGTCTCTGAGCTTACCAAGATTAAGTACTTTTATTTAAATCTCTTTAGGGAGGCCTGGGTGGCTCAGTTGGTTAAATGGCTGCCTTGGGCTCAAGTCATGATCCCAGAATTCTGGGAATGAGTCCGGCATCGGCCTCCTTGCTCAGTGGGGAGCCTACTTCTCCCTCTGCCAGCCGCTCCCCCTGCTTGTGCTCTCTCTGACAAATACATAAATAAGTTAAACACACACACACACACACACACGAAATAAATAAATCTCTTCAAATTTTTTTGTTATTTTTAATAAGGTAAGCTCTAAGAGAAAAAAGACAAAATATGGGAAAGTTTTTGTGGATTGGTTTTTCAAAACCTCTAGGTACAATAATTTAGTAAATAAATGTTTTAGCCTAAGAATCTTAGTAAATAGTTTTTCCTCCCATAAAAAAATATAATTAGAAAATATTTAAAAACTGGTAATTAAAAGGAATGTCAAATTATTTGCCTTTCTGAAGCACCCTCTTATCTCGGTATACAGGTGAAAATTCCCAATGGAGCTATTAGCCAGTTTTCTGTGTCTGTGATGCTCAGAGAAGTCTAGACCAAATGGGTAACTCTGAGAGTCATTGATGTAGAGATGAAAGTCCAAGCCATGGGAGTTGGCAGGATGGCATTAATCAGAAAGTAGAGATTAGGAAATGAGTGGTGTTTAAAACAGCTTTGCAGAACTCTAGTATCTTATGTTCAAGAGAGTGAAATTGACTAGGGAACTAACAGGTGGGAAGAGAGATAGGAGGGATTTCTCAGAAGATTATTAGGGAAGAGCATATACATATTTTTTAAAGATTTATTTATTTATTCTAGAGGGGGGAGGGGCAGAGGGAGAGGGAGAGAATCCCAAGCAGACTCCCCATTGAAGGTGGAGCCCAATGCAGGACTTGATCTCATAACCTGAGATCATGACCTGAGCCGAAACCAAGAGTCCTGCACTTAGCTGGGTGACTGAGCCATCCAGGCACCCCAAGGGAATAACATATTTTAGAAACAAAGGAGTGGCCAATTGAATGCTACTAAGAGGTTAAGTAAGATGAGGACAAAATGTTACTAGATTTAGCACTACGTAGATAATTGGATAAGGAGACCTTGTGTCCCAGTTCACCCTGGAGTGTCCTAATTGAACCCTGCTGTCCCTGTGAAAGTGTTTCCTAGTCATTGGTAACTCTTGCAATAGTCATTTCAATAGAGTGATAGGAGCAGAAGTCAAACTTGAATGGATTAAGGAATGTGTAGGAAGTGAGGAAATGGAGACATTAGGGAAGATAATTTCTTGAAAGAAGTACGACTGTAAAGGAAAGAATAGGACCAGGATGGAATGAATTGTGAGGTCAAAGAATTTTTTTCTTTTTCTTTTTTTTTTTTTAAAGATTTTATTTGTTTATTTGACAGAGAGATCACAAGTAGACAGAGAGGCAGGCAGAGAGAGAGAGAGAGAGAAGCAGGCTCCCTGCTGAGCAGAGAGCCCGATGCGGGACTCGATCCCAGGACTCTGAGATCATGACCTGAGCTGAAGGCAGTGGCTCAACCCACTGAGCCACCCAGGCGCCCAAAGAATTTTTTTCTTAAGGTGGGAGAGACTGGGATGTCTCTCATGGGAATATCGGGCAGAGCGGGAGAAATCAAAGAGACAAAAGTGATAAGGGTTACTTAAATGGATAAATCTTCTAAAAAGGGGGCAGAGGGTAGGATCCAGAACACAGAAGGAAGTTGGGCTGTAAAAGGGAGGAGGGGGACCATAACAATGGCAACCACAAGGGTAGAGGGGATAGGAGTGCAGTCGCTAGTAGATAGGCATGTTTGCAATGGGAATTTAACGTCATTTCAATCTATTGATGTATTTTCTCTGAAGGAGGGGAGAATGTTTTCCGAGAATGAGGGGGAGAGGTGGAGGTGTTATGGACTCAGGAGGGTAGGGAAGGTGTGAAATGTTGATGTGTGTGTCGTGTGGTGGTGAGAGTTGGATAAAATCCTGCAACAATTGCTTGACAGTATTCAGAGCCCAGTTGAGTTATGTGACCATTATAACGAAACCCTTTGTGCAGTTTGCTCCAGGGGCACCCAGATGCCCAATGTCCAACACAGGGCAGTTGTATCATTTCAAGTAGAAATAAAGGTAAGTTTTGTCAAATAGATGTAATAAAAGAACCGAAGTACAAAGAAGACATGAGAATTGGTGATAATATGAAATGAGAAACCATGAAAACTAAACTTGATTGGGGGTACCTGAATCCAGGAGGAGGGGTTTATAGAGAGGGAGAAAATAAAGAAGACAAATAGGTTTCCAGCATTAAGGTCATGGTAGAAAGAGCTGCACCAGCAAGCCGAAAAGATTGGAGATCATGGTCAGAATCTGAGCTGTTTGGATCAGTGATTTTGAAAATAAAAGTAGATCAGTTATCAACAAAACATACATCTACCTACACTCTTAGGATAAATGTTAAGTGGACAGCCCACTTTCTAATCTCTATCCTACATCTTAAGAACTCATATAACCTATTTCTGTATATTAATTTTGTATTCTATGACTTTGCTGAGTTCATTTACCATTTTCAGTCATTTTTTGGTGCAGTCTTTAGGGTTTTCTATTTATAGTATCATGTCATCTACAAATAGTGACAGTTTTACTTTTTCTTTACCAATTTGGATGTCTTTTATTTGTTTTCCCTGCCTGATTGCTCTGGCTAATACTTTCAGTAATATATTGAATAAAAATGGTGAAAGTGGAGATCCTTGTTTTGTTACTGATCTTGGAAGAGAAGCTCTCAATTTTTCACTGTGAGTATGATGTTAGCTGTGGGTTTTTCATTTTTCATATATGGCCTCTATTATGTTGAGTTATGTTTCCTCTAACCCTACTCCATTGAGAATTTTTATCATAAGTGGATGCTATATTTTGTCAAATGATTTTTTATATCTAAATCATATATCATATGGCTTTTATCTTTTCTCTTGTTAGTGTGATGTATCACACTGATTGATTTGCTAATATTCACCCTTGCATCCCTGGGATAAATCTTACTTGATTGTGGTGAATGATTTCTTTAGTGTATTGTTAGGTTTGGTTTGCTAATACTTTGAGAATTTTTGTGTCTATGTTCCTTAGGGCTATTGGCCTATTATTTTCTTTTTTGTGTGTGGCGTCTTTGTCTAGTTTTGGTATGAGGGTAATGCTGGCCTTACAGAATGAATTTGGAAGCTTTCTTTCCTCTTCTCTTTTTTTGGGAATAGTTTGAAAAGAATAGGTATTAACTCTTCTCTTAATGTTTGGTAGAATTCATCTGTGAAGCAATCTGGTCCAGGACTTTTGTTTGTTGGGAAATCTTGATAACTGATTCAATTCATTGCTAGTAATCAGTGTGTTCAAATTTTCTATTTTTTTCCCGATTCAGTTTGGGAAAGTTATGTGTTTCTAGGAATTTGTTCATTTATTCTACATTGTCCAGTTTGCTGACCTATAATTTTTCATACTATTCTCTTATAATCCTTTCTGTAGGATGTCATAATCCCTCTGTAGTTGTCGTTTCTCCTCTATTTCTGATTTTATTATTTGAGACCACTTTCTCTCCCCCCGCCCCTTTTGATGAGTCTGGCTAAAGCTTTATCAATTTTGCTGATCTCTTCAAAGAACCAGCTCTTGATTTCATTGATCTCTTTTATTGTTTGTTTTAGCCTTTATTTCATTTATTTCTGCTCTACTATTTATTATAATTTCCTCCCTTTTGCTGGGTTTGGGTTTTGTTTGTTCTTCTTTTTCTTGCTCTGTGATAGTGATCATCTTTTCATGTACCTGTTGGCCATTTGTGTATCTTATTGGAAAAATGTCTATTCAGGTCCTTTGCCCATCTCTTAATTAGATTATTTGCAATTTCCTTTTCTTTTCTTCTTCTTTTTCTTTTTCCTTGTTGCTATCGAGTTGTATGAATTCTTTTATATTTTGGATATTAAGCCCTTATTCGATAAATAGTTTACAAATATTTCCTCCCATTCCATAGTTTGACTTCTCATTTTATCAATTGTTTCTCTTGCTGTGCAGAAGCTTTTCAGTTTGATATGGTCAAACTTACTAATTTTTGTTTTTGTTTCTTATGGTTTGTATATCATATTAAAAAATCATTGTCAAGGTCAGTGTTAAGGAGCTTTCCCCCTATATTTTCTTCTAGCAATTTTATGGTTTTAGGTCTTATATTCAAGTCTTTAATTTATTTTGAGTCCATTTTTGTGAGTAGTGTAAGACAGGGGTCCAATATCATTCTTTCACATGAATGGCTGTCCAGTTTTTGCAGTACTATTTATTGAAGAGACTGTTCTTTCCCCACTGAATATGTTTGGTTCCTCTGCCATATATTAGTTGACTGTATATGTGTGGCTGTATTTCTAGGGTCTTGATTCTGTTCCACTGGCATATGTGTTTCCTTTTTATGCCAGCATCACACTATTTTGATGACTATAGCTTTGTAATAAAGTTTGAACCTCTAGACTATTTGGGGTCTTTTGTGTTTCTTTATGAATTTTTAACAATTATTTTTTTTTTCTTATTCTGTGAAAAATGCCACTTCAGTTTTGATAGGGGTTACATTGACTCTGTAGATCACTTTGGGTAGAATGGAAATTTCAACAATATTAATTCTTTCAGTCCAGGAACATGGGAAATATTTCCATTTATGTGAGTCTGTAATTTCTTTCACCAGTGCCTTATAGTGTGTGGCATACTGATCTTCTACTTTTTTGGTTAAATTTATTCCTAAGTATTTTATTCTTTTTTTTTGGGGGGGGGGGGGATGCAATTGTAAATGGAACTGTTTTCTTAATTTCTCTCATAGCTCATTTTTAGTATACAGAAACACAACTGATTTTCATATGCTGATTTTGTATTCTGCAACTTTACTGAATTCATTAGTAGTTCAAACAACTTTTGGTGGAGTCTTAGGGTTTTCTGTATATAATATGTTATCTGCAAACAGAGACAATTTTACTTCTTTCCTAATTTGAATGCTGTTTCTTTTCTTTGCCTAATTTCTTCGGCTAGGTCTTCTAGTACTAGCTTAAATATAAGTGTCAAAAGTGGGTTACTGGTCTTACTCTTAATTGTAGAGGAAAAGCTTTCAGCTTTTGACCGTTGAGTATGCCATTTGCTGTGGGCTTATCATGTATGGCCTTATTACCGTGAGGTATGTTCCCTCTACACCCACTACACCTTGAGGTATGTTCCCTCTACACCCAATTTTTATCATAAACTCATGCCCAATTTTGTCAAATACTTTTACATTTATTGTGATGATTATATAATTTTTATCCTTCTGTTAATGTGGTAAATCACACTATTCGCTGTGTTGAGGCAATCTTGCATCCCAGAGATAAATCCCACTTGATCATGGTATATGCTCCTGTGATACGCTGTCGAATTCTGTTTGCCAGTAGTTTGTTGATGATTTTTGAATCTATGATCATCACATATATGGGCCTGTAATTTTCTCTATTTAATACATTTTTCTCTTGGTAGTGTCCTTATCTGGCTTTGATATCAGGGTAATGCTGGCCTTTCAAAATGAGGGTGAAGCGTTCTCTCTTTCAAACTTTTGGAAGAGTTTGAGAAGGATTGGTATTAATTTTTCTCTAAGTGTTTGGTAGAATTCACCTGCAACACCATCTGGTCCTGAGCTTTACTTTGTTGGGAAGTTTTTGATTACTGATTCAATCTCCTTACTTGTTATTGGTCTGTTTAGATTTTCAGTTTCTTTGTGATTCAGATATGAATCACGTCAACAATATTTGTGTGCTATGTTTTCTATATTTTTTGGTAGGTTGTATCTTTCTAAGAATTTATCCATTTCTTATAGGTTGTCCAATTTGGGGGGTATATAATTATTCATAGTAGACTATTATGATCCTTTCTATTTCTGGGGTATTAGTTATATTGTCTCTTTCATTTATAATTTTATTTCAGTCTCCTCTAATTAGTTTAGCTAAAGGTTTGTCAGCTTTGTTTAGTATTTCAAAAAACAAGTTCTTAGTGTTCCTCTATTATTTTTCTGCTTTGTATTTTACTTATTTCCCCTCTACATTTTATTATTTTTTTCCTCCTGCTAACTTTGGTCTTAGTTTGTTCTTTTTCTAGCTCGTTGAGGTGTGAAGTTATGTTATTTTAGATCTTTTCTATTTCACTATGGACATTTATTGCTATAAATAGCCCTCTTGGAACTGATTTTGCCTATCCTACAATTTTTGTATGCTGTGTTTCTTTTTTGTCTGAAGATTTTTTTTTAATTTCCTTTTTGATTTTTTTTAATCCATTTTTTTGGGGGGAGTGCATTATTAAATTTTCACATATTTGTTAATTTTCTAATATTCCCTCTGTCACTGATTTCTATTTGCATTACATTGTGGTCAGAAAAGATATTTGTTATGATTTCAATCTTATATTTGTTAAAGCTTGTTTTGTGGCCTAATATATGACCTGTCTTGGAGAATGTTCCATATGAACTTGAGAAGAATGTGTATTTTGCTGTTGTTGGGTGGAATGGTCTATGTCTTTTAGGTTTATTTAGTCTATAGTGTTGTTCAAGTCTGCTGTTCACTTTTTTATTTTTTGTTCGGATTATCTGTCCAGTAGTGAAAGCAGGGGTAGTGAAGTCCCGTATTATTATAGAATTGCTGTCAGTTTTTCCCTCAGTTCTCTTAATATTTGCTTTATATATCTAATTGCTTGGATATTAAGTGCACGTATACTTACAATTGTTATAATCTTGATCGTTGACCCCTTCATCATTATATAATGACCTTCTTTTTCTCTCAGGAGAATATTTTACTATTGTTTAATTTATTTGATACAAATAGGACCACTTCTGTTCCTTTGGTTTCCATTTGCTTGGAATATCTTTTTTTATCTCTTCACTTTCAGCCTATGTGTGTCCTTAAAGCTAAAGTGAGTCTCTTATAAGCAGCATATAATAGAATCTTGTTTTTTTTAATACATTCAGTTACTCTGTGTCTTGATTAAAGAATCTAATCTATTTATATGTAAAGTAATTAACAATAGGTAAGGGCTTACTGTTGCCATTCTGTTCATTGTTTTCTGATTGTTTTGTAGTTCCTTTTTTCCTTCCTCTCTTGCTGTCTTCTTTTGTGATTTGATGATATTTTTGAGCTGGAAGGTGATATTTTTTGCTTCATTTCTTCATTTTTTTATATGAAGTTAAACAATTGTTGATTTATGGTATAGCTTGGATTACTGAGAATTGTCTATCTGATATCTATGCTTTGTACATGAGTGTTAGTGATAAGATTATTGAGATGCTTACTGAATGCACATCATTTGCAAATGTGATTTTTCTTCTGCCCATTTTTTGTTAGTACTTTTATTGAAAAGAAAAGAGATTGTTTAGGATTCAAAGTAAAGATTAACCCAAAAAAGTGTTCCTTTACTTTGTGTTCCTTAAAGCCTTGTATTGCTATCTTCACATTTGAAGCAATCACCTCCTCCAGTCTTTACTGACTGGTTTTGGCAGAAAAAAACCTTAACTACTCAGTCCAGCTAGAGATTATTGGGATCTCTCAGACTTTTTGTATGGAAGTTATCACTCCTCTTGTTCCCTCTTAGGGAATCCCAATGCCTTAGAATTCTGTGCCTTCTTTCTGTCCTGCAAAGCTAGGCCAGGTGCTGAGAGCTTCCCATTTACTTTCCCTAGGACGATGCCCGGAGGTGTTCAAGATCATACATCTTTCTCCCAGTCTTGCTGAGGCAAGCTGGCTGCTAAGATCTGCACCTAATGCTCAGATTTATGTGCTCTATGGGGGCAGGCACAGTCATCTTCAGGGGTAATGGAAGCACCACACATTGGGTTTATGGGCTTTAGCCATGGAGTAGCAGTGGGATTCTGGGGATGCACATTGGTTGGTTGATGGGGGGGGTTCTTTTTTTTTTTTCCCCTCAAAGATTTTATTTATTTGTTAGAGAGAGAGAGAGAGAGAACATGAGCACAGGCAGACAGAGTGGCAGGCAGAGGTAGAGGGAGAAGCAGGCTTCCCACTGAGCAAGGAGCCCGATGTGGGACTCGATTCCAGGACGCTGGGATCATGACCTGAGCCGAAGGCAGCTGCTTAACCAACTGAGTCACCCAGGCGTCCCTTGATGGGGGGTTCTATAGGCAAGTCATCCTCTGGAGTTCATGGATAATCATCTTGGTGGAGTCCCTGAACGGGTTAGCAGGATCCATATCTAACTATTAAGATCTATGCACCCAAACCTGTTAGTTCCTCGTTTCTTTCTGTTCCTAGCTGCCCCCAGATGACTGAGCCAGGCTCATCCCCTCATTGTGGATAGGGACAGACATGGGCATCCTAGGTAATATCCAAAAAGGCTGGCAAAGCCCGGTGCTCACTTTGCTTTCTTTTTCCCATGGGAGAAATTGTGGGCCAAGGGAGCATTTTTTGGTCCTGAACTGTACCTTCTTGGTTGGACATTGGGATTCCCATAGAAGTTCTTTTCTGTGGGTGGTTGCTAAGTTGATGTTTTTGTGGGGAAATGAGAGCTGGAACCTCCTATACTACCATCTCGCTAACACCTTTCCTGTGAAAGACCTATTTAAAAGTGTTCCCAAATTGTTAAAATAATAATAGGAATAAAACACTGCAGTTAACAAAGTGCTTTTCATGGACTATAATTGATTATATTCTCAGAACAACTATCTGAAATAGATAAGGTAATTCTCACTCCACAGATTATTTAACCGTCAGAGAACTGAAGTTAGGACTAATACCTCATGTAGCTAAGACAAAGCCTAAATCTAAATCTTGCTCTTTTTGTTAAGGAAAACAATGCCCTTTAATTTTACAATGCTTTCCTTGTGCATAACATATGTTTTGATACTTATTTTAAATTAGAAGGTTGAAAAGAATATTTTATGGTCATTTTTTAGTAATATTCTAGTAATAGTCTGTTTATAAAATAATACTTATTTTCTTGATCCTCCAGAAAATGCCGTCAGATGTATACAAACACTAATACTTATTAATATGTAGACTGGTGTTTGTGGCAAAAAGTATTTTCATTTCTTTTTAAAGTATTTTAGAAATTTATTTCTAGATTAGCTTGTTTTCTTTCTTTCTTTCTTTTTCGAATCAGCTGTCATGTTAGATTACTTTCTGTCTCAACTATGCAAGATTGGTTAGATTTTTTTTTTTAAAGATTTTATTTATTTATTTGAAACAGAGAGAGAGATCACAAGTATGCAGAGAGGCAGGCATAGAGAGAGAGAGGAGAAAGCAGGCTCCCCGCTGAGCAGAGAGCCCGATGCGGGCCTCCATCCTAGGACCCTGAGATCATGACCTGAGCCGAAGGCAGAGGCTTAACCCACTGAGCCACCCAGGCGCCCAAGATTGGTTAGATTTAAACAACAAAATCTATCACATTGTTTTAGTCTCTCAAATCAAATGGTTTTTAAAACTTTAGTTGTATAAAAAAAATGTAGAGAGGTTGTTAAAATGCAGATTCCACAATATCTCCCAGAATATGATTATTAGTGAGTCCAGGATGCAAATAATCAATCGGCTTCTTTAACAAACACCCCAGTTGATTAGATGCAAGTGATTCTTGGACCATAATTTAAGAAATATTGTTCTTGAATTTTATTTTTTAATTTGCACTAATACGTGTAATTTTTGATAACACACAAAGTAACAGCCATATATATCAGACACTGTAAATATTGAGCTGTCTAATATGATAGCTACAAGGCACCTGTGGATAATTCAACAACTATACTTTAGTTTTACATGGTAACAAAAAAACCAAAAAAAAAACCCAAATTAGTTCTATAGCAAACTATGATCTTTTTTTTATTATGTTCAGTTAGCCATTGTATAATATGTAATTAAGCAATTATAATCTTAAGTAACATAACTGTTACTTAAATAATGTAACTGAATTTGGATCTGAATGCTTTATGTTTAAAAGTGGTTCTTTGAGCACCGCAAAATCACTTATGATACAATTACTTTTGGATCTCTAGCTTCCACTTATAAGGGAAAATCAGAAGATGATGACTTGGATTGACAGATTGTCAACAAGTTTTAAGTGACCAATAAACACAAAAATTATTCTTATTAGTGGTCAGGGAAATGCAAGTTCAAACTACAGCAACATGGAATTTCCCTCTTCTGAGATTGGCAGGGAAAAAAAAAACTGAGATTGTCAGTATCTAATGTTGACAAAAGTGTATGGAAGTTGGCCCACAGATTCATTACTCATGGAAATATGCAATATTGCCATATACTTGGAAATATTTGTATAGAGATCTGTTGGTTATTGGAATTAAAAATGCACATACTTTTGATAATGTTTTTATAATGATAGCCAGAAAAGCCAGAGTTTATATGATTATGTGCATAAGTTTGATTTTTTTTTTATAAGTTTGATTTTTTAATAACACTTTGTACTGACAAAATAACATCAATAACTTAAAAACTTTTAATCAGGAGGAGAATGTCAGATAAATTATGGATTTGTAATTTATGCATCTATTTACAAAGAATAGATAAATATATTTTTAGTGAACTGGATGAAAGTTTATGACTAATTTTAAGTGAAGCAAACAAAATTAGGCTACAGAGCATTTTGTATAATAGACTTCACTTTTTAATGAATATAGAAAGAAGCCTTTAACCATATATTTATAAGATTTAAATATTGTGTTGCAATATGGTAGATAAGGAGCACATGTAACTAATTAAATTTAAATTAATTGAGTCTAAATAAAATTTAAAATGTATTTCCTCAGTCTCATTAGTCACGTTTCCCTGCTCAATTACCATGTCTGGCTAGTGGTACCACATTGGGCAATAGAAATAGAATTTCCCAAATGGTGGAAATGTTTTGTTGGACAGCCTTACTCCAGAAAATTCTGGAAGCAACTTAAAGTAACTGATGAACATTAGAAAATATTCATTATTATTAGTGCTTGGGGAAATGCAAATTAAAAGTACAATAACATGCAGTTTCTCGCACTAAACTCCATGAGTTCACAATAAACTCATGAAGTCAGAACTGGAGATGGGATCAGGAGAAGGTTATTAGCATGTCATTGCATATTTCATATGGTTGATGTGTTTTAAATATATGAATTATTACTTATCCAATTTTTAAATCTCATTAAATGAAAGAAGATATTTTGTTTTCATTTATATTGGGGGATGTTTTTAAAACCTTCTGCAGTGCTCATTAAATAATTTCTCCTATTCTTTGTAATTAAGTGTTTGGTAGTTCTTTCGAGGTCTGCGGCACAGTTGAATTTTCAATCTTTTTGAGATAGAAGGACTTGCATAGGACAGAACATCGTAATGTGAGACATTGGGAGAACCAGAAAACTTGTAATTAAATTCTGACCTTTTCTTCAGGCTTGACTCTACTTTGTCTGTCTCTCACAGCCAAGGACATGGCTTTGCAAGTTATAAGCACTCGATTTTTTTTTCCCCCTGAGTTTTAATACTGTCCTTCAGTTCATAAAGGATAATGGTCATTATGGGGCTCGTATGCCTTTTTTCTTCCTCTTTTAAACGATACAGACAGCGTAACTGGAAGGCATCCCTCTTTGCCATTCTGCTCTCCCTCTTTATTCTTATTGTCACCCTATCCAAACAGTTAAATGGTATTTAGGAGCAAGTGTTCTGTGGGAGTGTGAATGAATAAAAAAATTAATGGGTTGCATTCAGAAAACACCTCCATTTCCCACTGCTGAGCTCTTTGCTCCTGACCCAAATACAATTCCCAACGAGAGTCTCCAATGCATTGATGTGGCCATTGGGTGACCTAGGTCAGTGCATTTTGTCTATGACATTTTATCACCCCAAAGCACTAAGCAGTAAATATGGGAATGGAATGCGAGTTGGAGAACCGAAATTTTATCACTTCCTTATTAAGTTTATTCAGAAAAAGATAGGAAGTGTGCTTTGCCAAGAAGGAAAGGACATGTATTGTTGAGGTATAAGACATACGTTATAATAATGCATGATTCCCGTGCAGGGCTGGGCTTGTTTTGAGGAGCAGATAAAATCCAAAATCCAATGAATCTTTTAGATTTGGCTGAGAAATGACAAACCACTGGTATCCAAGCTAGCCATAAGAGAAAAACAAATTTCATTTTGTTTTATAATCAACATAGAATGTTTTTTAGTGGGAAAACAACTGAAGGAATTCGTAATGTCCTATTACACACGTTGCTGCTTTAGTTACTATAAACACTGGTGAGCTTAGAGGTAGTTATTTTGGGTTTGCTTGCCTAAATATTGAGCTAACAGACATTTGTTGATCATTTGTCCATTTAGTCAACTGTACAGAGTGAAAGAATGATTCATGAAAAGTGATGTGGATGATTTGTGGATTAGTTGCAATGTATACAGGAAAATCTGCTAGTGGTTTTGTTCCCTTTGAATTCCTGCATATTGTAGAGCAGGTTAAAATGAGGGTATTTTTCCAAATAAAAGCCTGTCATCCTTTTCCAACCCTCTGTTAATGTAACTCATTAGTGATTTTTTTCAAGCTCATAAAACGTGAATTTTCTGTACTAAATGAGAATTCTAGGAGAACAGGTATTGAAATCACCTCTTTAACTCCATGATTAATACTCAAATCAACTCCCAATCCTGTATTAGGGATGTTTATCCTATATCTGGAGGCTTATTCCTATCCTCAAATCTAAACCCCGTTTTACTCCTACCCAGGGAAATTTCCTTCTTTCCTTCTTTCTCAATGACAAGACAATGTTACCACTTGTGGGTTTTGGTGTGTGTGTGTGTGTGTGTGTGTGTGTGTGTGTGATATATCACAACTCTTTCCTTTTGGCCAATATGCTCTTTTATATCCCAGTCTAATAATTTTCTGTCCAATGCCCAATTCTTTTACCTAAATTCCTATCATGATATTCTGTTCCCAGTATTGTGTCTTTCAACAAAAGTTGTCATCAGAATGGGCTGTGATGGTTTTACTACACTGAAATTCCTAAGCCATACCTCAGGAAGATTTGTATTTAGAAGGTGAGGGCTGGGGACTAGGCTTCCACATTTTGAAACTGTCTGCAGGCCATTACACTACCAGGACTTTCCCCAGGTGTTTGCTTTATTCCACCTCCAACTTCCATTGAACCTTTGTCTGGTCTGTTTATCAACCAACCAATCCACAGCCCTTGTGCTACAAAAATGAAGACTGTGGAATTAGAACCTGTACAGAAACATCAGAAAAGCCAGTACATTCATTTGTGATATATGCTTATATTCTTATGTATGTTTGTGAAGTTTCTGTTGTGAGAAATACATGTCTGTATTTTGGTCTCCTATTTTGGGTGTTATTCAAAAATGAATGGAGGAAGAGAATGTATCAGGGAAAAAAAATTTAAAACAGCATACAAACTTGTTAAAATCTTTAAATTAGAGGTCCACAAAATTTAGTGTACATAAAAATTACTTGGAGACTTTGACAATTAAATATGTGAATATTTAAATATATAAAATTGTGTCTTTATGTGTTTATGTATTTATATATTATATTTCATTAAACACACACTTCAGCTTCCAAAGTAGGTGTGGAAGGAGGCCCCGAAATCTGCATATTTAATAGCTGAAGGGGTACAAATGGTCTTTGGACCACATCTTGAGAAAGAGTGGCTTCAACCAACCAACACTGCATCTTGCTTTTCATCATCATTTTTTTTTTGAAACATTCTTGTTTTTAAACTTTCTACCTGACAAATACATTTTTGTCTCTATCGGTGAACCATGTGATGACCGAAAACCAAAGGTAGTTAGTTGATGCCTTTCAGCAAGTCTTTCTTGGAACAAGATGTAATTATTTTATTTTTATATTATAGTCTATCAAGAAGGTACAGCTCGTGATTTCTTTAGAAAAGGAAATAGCACACTTACTCTTTTTCAGTTGAGCACCATGCAGTAGTTAATAGGGACTTTGTTAGCTGTGGGCAAGGCATCACTACCACCTGGTGGCGATGGATGAAAATTACAGGTTTAGTTGCTGATGACTGAATTCACACACACTGTTAATGCCAACTCCGGTGGTTCCACAGTAAGCAATTCCATGAGCATAAATGGTATTTGGAGGAAGTCTGAGCGTCCATTTTCTAGTGCATTATCTTTTCTGCATGCCGATTCCGTCTCATCTCAGCTCCATGTGTAAGCACTAACATGTTGCTCTTTGTATGGTTTGAAGTTTTTACTAAATTAAAAAAAATTAAGGTTAAAAGATGTAAAGAGTAATGTTGACAGATTCTCTTCTTTTCCCAGCAGAGACATTATTATTTTTCTTTGAATCTCAGGGCATTCTTGTACCTTGTTGTACTTTGGTGACATCACCCTTACTTGTTGGTCTTTTTAAAATGAGCTAAAGAAATTTCTAGAGAGAATGATACAGATCCATCTATATAGGCAGATATAGATAGATAGATATCTGTAGATATCTATCTATCTATATCTGTATCTATCTATCTATCAGGTCTTCAGGATTCAGCCGCAGGAACTGGGAATGTACACACATGGCTAGTAGACTAATACTTTCTAAAGTCTTATACTACTACTCTCTCTTATCCTCTACATTCATGTTAGTAACCAATGGGAAAAGACAACCTTAGCTTTAAACTACCTTTTGAAAATCCTTTTCCCCAAGACAATGATTACTCTTCTTTTTATTTTGGGTTAATATAAAAATTTATATACATTTTGTTGAAAGGCACTTAAATAATTATCAGGGAAACAATAGGACAAAAAAAAAAGAGACAGTATACAAGTGCAGCATATAAGGAAACGAGATTGTTCTAGTGAAGGTTTGCTTTCTATTTGATGGAATACATGAAAATAATGTTATGATTTTAAGAGTAACTGAGGCCATGCATGCCATCTCAAGCTTGTAATTTCATTAACAGATAACACATCTTGGGGCACCTGGGTGGGTCAGTGGGTTAAGTCTCTGCCTTCAGCTTGGGTCATGCTCTCAGGGTCCTGGGATCAAGCCCTGCATCAAGCTCTCTGCTCAGCGGGGAGCCTGCTTCCTCCTCTCTCTCTGCTGCCTGTCTCTCTGCCTACTTGTGATCTCTGTCTGTCAAATAAATAAATAAATCTTTAAAAACAAAAAAAAAACAAAAAAAAACAAAAAAAAGACAAATCTTCCTGTTTACTTTGGGAGAAACTTAACATTAGAATAGTCCCTGGGACCAATGAACTTGAACTACTGAGAGAGTTTATGATAAGTAGGAGAAACACAGCGCCTGAAGAGTGGAGTAACTGGAGAATAAAATACTACAGAATAACTAAGAGCTAAACACAAGTTTTGATGATTCTTCATTTTTGCAAAAGCCAGCTTCTGATTTGGGTTCCCTGTCATAATATCTGGCTAAAGGTTGTGCTTCTCACCTTCTCTTATGATGCTACATGCTTTTAAAAAGCCATATTTGGGAGCATGTAACCTGGTTATCAAGCCTCTGCCCCTGTGTGTAATCATATCGATAAAGCGCTCAGCAATTCATTGCACTGCCTGTCTCTGTAGAAAAGGACCGGATACCTCCAAATGCCTGCCTAAGACACCTGACAAGACTATTACAATGACTAAGAGACTATCTAAGTTCTTTTAGTTCTTTGAAACAAAATACTTTCACCAATTAATAAACTTAGTAGTCTGTTTGGAGATGTGTGGGTGATTTTGTTGTTGTTGTTGTTGTTAGAAAAATTAATCATTCCCACTTGTCAGAATCCAAGCAAAACAAGATTACATTAAACACTACCTTTAGAGTACAGGAAGCAAATAACAAAGGAATGCTCCCACCTAATCACATTTAAGCTAAAATAATACTACAGATTCTATTTCTGTTAAGTCATAGAAAGACTGTTTTGTTCTGTTTAAATGTGTTCCCTAAGGAGTATCTATGGGAAAAATTGGAACAAACCTTCTCCCACCATTGTGTTTTGAAAGTACATGGAAAGAGTAAACAAACAAGGATCTTCCTCTCTTTCTGCACTCCGTAAAGCTGTTGACTTTGAACTCTGTGGTTGCTGGGTTGATGGGCACATCTGCAAAGGTTTTAAAGGGATCCTCCTTGTTTAACAATTGGGATGATCAAGGCCTTAAACTTGGGTTTCTCGTCCCTTGGTTGTGGTGCAATATGTACCTAGACCTTGGCTATCCTAAATGATCAGAGAGAGAGAACCACTCCCAGAATGTCACATCCTATAGGGATGGGTGGTCAACACCAGCATTTCTAGGTTACAGTCTGATGCTAAACTGATCTACAGATGGCCAGCTGAGCTTATACTTCTTCTGCAGACACAATTTATGTTCACTTTAGGGAAATGAAAATCTGGACACACACACACACACACACACAGAGGTTTAAAGTAATGTGGAAAAGAAATGCAAGAATCCTAAAGGTTTTACTTTTAGTCTATGGTTAGATACAGTATCTAAGATACCAACAATCATGGCCATTGGTGTTTTGCTTAAAGGACCATTGCATGCCCAAAGTTGCTTACCATGGGCTTTCAGGCCACATGGTCATCGTTGATGGACAAGCTAATTAACATATTTTCACTGTATTGAACATCCTTAGAGCATGTCGCAACGAACTAATGTTGTAGTGTCTCAATTAATAGAAACCAATATAATTAAGCAATTACATATTGTTCTTGAATGTGCTGAAGAGTAAGGAGTTAAGAACTGTACCTGGGCAATAATGAACACTCCAAAATATATTAATCGAATCTGTGTGCAATCTATTTTAAGGGGAGCTATATAGAATTAAAATTTTATTAACAAACAACAAGCTGTTTTTAACCCAAGGTGTTTGTAATGTATTTGGAGGAACCAACCAAATATGCAAAAAACATTTCAATATATTCACCAAAGAGTGTGAAATTTTTCCTTCTAACCAATAAATTCAAGTTTCTCAATGCTAAAATTCTAAAGTATATTTTTTTCTTAACACCATAAATACCCCTAGTTACTATAATAAAAAGCCCACTGACACAGA